>NC_084733.1:28958575-29098575 GCF_033978785.1 Entelurus aequoreus
CCTAACCGGTAAACAGCATAAGGAGAAAAATAACCTGAGGTTTTTCCACAACTTGCTTGTAATTAGGGCCACTTGAAAAGGCTTCAGGCCAGGAACAGGATATAACGTCCTTGAATAAATAAACACACTTTTTGCCAACTATGGTGGAAATGATGACATTGCACTGAGAAGATACACAGTTGCCGCCTGTTTTGTTTTTTTCGGCAAGTTTCCATTAGACTAATGGTTTTACAGTAGTACCTCAACTTAGAAGCCTAATTGGTCATGTGACGGCGCTCTTGTAGACTCTCATTGAAATTAATTGAAATCAATTTAGTTGGTGTTTGCCACTTCCCCCCACCCACACACAATTTTAACACATAACATGCCTTTTAAAAAGAAAAACTAACTTTTAGATAAGAAATATTGTATAAAAACAATACAATACTATGTACTAACATAATGATGTAATAATAATGTAGATCATTTACCTCGGAGAGCGGAATTCTGTGTTATATATTTCTAGCTACTTCCCTGTCAAACACACCATCAGCAGCTTTTCCATATTTTCATGGGTACATTTCTACTGTTTGAATATTATTTTAAAATCCTTGACTTATTCTGCTTCAGTGCGGTGCAGACTAGCCGTACTTGCCAGGTTGGGGACAAGCTCGGTCATGTTTTTGTTGATTTTTTTCTTTCCCTCAGGAAGTCCTGTGCAGAGTGCTCAGAGAGGATGGGGTATCGGTCCGCTCCCTGTACGATCAGTGTAGGGGGGTATGGTATTTATTTATTTTTTATTTTTTTTGTATTTATTTTTTTGGTCATAAAAAAATACAATCATGTGTGCTTACGGACTGTATTGATCTATATTGATACGTAATGTAGGAACCAGAAATATTAATAACAGAAAAAACAACAACCCTTTTGTGTGAAAGAGTGTGAATGAGTATACATGGGGGAGGGAGGTTTTTTGGGTTGGTGCACTAATTGTAAGTGTATCTTGTGTTTTTTATGTTCATTTAATAATTTTTTTATTTTTATTTTTATTTTTTTATTGTTTTTTTTTTA
The DNA here is from genome assembly GCF_033978785.1 of Entelurus aequoreus. Taxonomy (NCBI): domain Eukaryota; kingdom Metazoa; phylum Chordata; class Actinopteri; order Syngnathiformes; family Syngnathidae; genus Entelurus; species Entelurus aequoreus. Next base: position 28,959,626 of record NC_084733.1, read on the forward strand.
CTTCTTGTGCGGCCCGGTACCAATCGATCCACGGACCGGTGGTTGGGGACCCCCGTGATAAACAACATTTTACGACAATCAATCTCGGGATCCAGATATCTGGTCAGGACACTCCTCACTCTTTTGCCTTCACCTTCATTGTCCATTCGTTTTTGGTGACTTTATATACTCTGGATCTAGATGTTGAGTCTGCGACATACATGGCGGACAATAACTGATACAGTCTGCTTTGCCAGTCCAAAAGCATTCGCTGTTTTCCGTAGTCTTCCCTCGACGGCCAGGTAATACAAAGCACACACTACCTTTTTTACCACATCCACGGGAGCCCGCATTCTCGTTGACTCTTTCGACAAATGGACAAAGTTTTTCGGTAAGTAGAATCACAGCTGACCCGGACATTGGAAAGTTATCTTGCCGTCTGAGAAGTGTTGTATCCGAATTAGCTGCAATCGCTTTCTCTTAAGGTATTCATGTGTGATTTCCACAAGTGTCTGTACAGACCGAAGGAGAAACACGGACATGTCTGGATGACTCGCCTCCATATTTCCAGTGGTTAGCTCTGAGTTACGAAACCGCTTTATTATGAAGCGGGCTGTGGTGCGTTCTTTCTGACGTCCCTTCCTGTGTGGGCGTGGTCTTTCTGGCGTCACTTTCTCTCCCAACTCAGTTTGTAAACGATCAATGAGTCCATACAAAGCTAAGAGCCGGAGATTCAAGAAATACACGGCGCACTTACCCGTGTAAAATATCTTAAACGATAGTTTAGTGTGGCTGAAACGGGGCTAAAGCTAAATAATTATTAATTTAAGGGGTTATCCGGCTTAGTGGAGACATAGCCTTAATGATTACAAGATTATTCACCCCATTATTTTTCATTGCGCTGTGGTACAAACACGCTTTGCCACTAAAAGCAACGAAAAGTGTGAATGCTCTCGAAGCATGCACATCGTCATTTAATTGACTTATCGCCTAGTGAGGACGTCTTATTAATTCATCTAGCAATCATTTCGACACCTATAACTGTTACAATGTGTTCCTGTGACTCCAGCACCAGCTTGTATAGTCCGGCGGACAGTTGCAATAGCTGGTGCTTGCGGCACATTAATGGCACCGGAGACGGGCAGAGGAATGTTCTGTACGGCTGCTACCGCAAATAGCTTTCCTGGGTTGTAATGATAAATTGAGTAAATGAGTCAAAGTCTTTCCTATCTTTTAATATATTTGATATGCTGGCATGTTTAAACAAAAGATTGCAAACAAAATATTGCATAATTTTCACATGAAACTCTAATCTGTCTCTGAGCAGGTTACTCTATGAACACCATCCATCCATCCATCCATCTTCTTCCGCTTATCCGAGGTCGGGTCGCGGGGGCAGCAGCCTAAGCAGGGAAGCCCAGACTTCCCTCTCCCCAGCCACTTCGTCCAACTCTTCCCGGGGGATCCAGAGGCGTTCCCAGACCAGCCGGGAGACATAGTCTTCCCAACGTGTCCTGGGTCTTCCCAGTGGCCTCCTACCGGTCGGACGTGCCCTAAAGACCTCCCTATGGAGGCGTTCGGGTGGCATCCTGACCAGATGCCCGAACCACCTCATCTGGCTCCTCTCAATGTGGAGGAGCAGCGGCTTTACTTTGAGCCCCCTCCGGATGGCAGAGCTTCTCACCCTATCTCTAAGGTAGAGCCCCGCCACCCGGCGGAGGAAACTCATTTCGGCCGCTTTTACCCGTGATCTTGTCCTTTCGGTCATAACCCAAACTCATGACCATAGGTGAGGATGGGAACGTAGATCGACCGGTAAATTGATAGCTTTGCCTTCTGGCTCAGCTCCTTCTTCACCACAACGGATCGATACAGCGTCCGCATTACTGAAGACGCCGCACCGATCCGCCTGTCGATCTCACAATCCACTCTTCCCTCACTTGTGAACAAGGCTCCGAGGTACTTAAACTCCTCCACTTGGGGCAGGGTCTCCTCCGCAACCCGGAGATGGCACTCCACCCTTTTCCGGGCGAGAACCATGGACTCGGACTTGGAGGTGCTGATTCTCATCCCAGTCGCTTCACACTCAGCTGCGAACCGATCCAGCGAGAGCTGAAGATCCTGGCCAGATGAAGCCATCAGGACCACATTATCTGCAAAAAGCAGAGACCTAATCCTGCAGCCACCAAACCAGATCCCCTCAACGCCCTGACTGCGCCTAGAAATTATGTCCATAAAAGTTATGAACAGAATCGGTGACAAAGGGCAGCCTTGGCGGAGTCCAACCCTCCCTGGAAACGTGTCCGACTTACTGCCGGCAATGCGGACCAAGCTCTGACACTGATCATACAGGGAGCGGACCGCCACAATCAGACAGTCCGATACCCCATACTCTCTGAGCACTCCCCACAGGACTTCCCGAGGGACACGTCGAATGCCTTCTCCAAGGCCACAAAGCACATGTAGACTGGTTGGGCAAACTCCCATGCTCCCTCAAGGACCCTGCCAAGAGTATAGAGCTGGTCCACAGTTCCACGACCAGGACGAAAACCACACTGTTCCTCCTGAATCCGAGGTTCGACTATCCGGCGTAGCCTCCTCTCCAGTACACCCGAATAGACCTTACCGGGAAGGCTGAGGAGAAGGCTCTATGAACACATTTTGTGGTAAATTACACAAGTTATAATTATATTGGGAGTAACCAGAGTCACCCACCTATTCTAAAGTTTTAAGTTTCATTGCAGCGACTATCTTTTCAAACTGGATGCAGCACTACTTTTCTCCGATACACTTGCCTGTTTAGGCCATGCACATCCATCTTCTTCTTCCTGATGTAATACCACGTATTTCTTATTTGTTCCTGTGTGCGGTTCTGACTCAGTGACAGCCTCACACACCGTATTTCACTATACCCTCTTTCGTTCACTTGAAACATGAGGAAAAGAGCACCTTCTACTGACTCCTACTGAATTCTGATTGGTCAGAACGTGCAGATCTCAGGTACATAGCAAACTTCAATGTGATTTGCGTGTTTATAAGGGGGCGTGCTCAGCCAAGAAAACATTTGCGATCAATTCTACATTGATTGCAATGTAACAAAGAAATATGCCTGGATTAGTGTGTTAATACATCTAATTTTTTTATTGTACTAATCTAGAAAAGTGCGTATGCCAACTTTTTTATGGGAAATCCACACAACTCTTAATACATGAAGCACTAGAACTGCTGCTTTTTCCACAGAGCTAATACAATTATACAAATGTAGTTAGAGTACCAATGAAGAAAATTTAATTGAGGTTTTTTTCCTTGGACTCAGTCTGGACCTTCTCCCGAGGGTCCAGCCTTAGACTGATATTTTTTACTCTTCCCCCCTTTCCCAATATCACCTTTTTCCCACCTTTTTTAAGGAGCGCCATAAGTGGCTGATCCGTTGGCGGTCCCGTCTTGTCTCCCTGTAACGTATGTCTGCTCTTAGTGGGACTGTGCCGAAAATGAAATGTCAGTTCTTATGTGTCTTGTACATGTTAAAAAATGGACAATAATAAAGCATCTTGAATCTTGAATGAAGAAAATGTATGGACACTACAAAACAACAAAATGCGTACCTGGAGGACAACAAAGCGTACAAGCACATTGAAAGATCGAAATGCGTGCAATTTAGGGTTGTACGGTATTAGTATAGTACCGAAATACTAATGAATCATATTCGGTACTATACCGCCTCTGAAAAGTACCGGTCCGTCACCCCCCGCACCCCCTCGTTGTCGTCACGTTGTGTCATTGCTGGTTTACGAGCAGAGGAGCATGTTCGGCAGAGCACAATCACGGAGTACTTACAAACAGACACAGTGTGTAGACAGAAAAGGGAGAATGGACGCATTTTGGCTTAAAAACTAACGATAAAGGTGAAGTTATAATAATAATAATAATAATAATAATAATAGTTATAACACTGAAATGCCCTCAGGAAGAGGTGCTTTAAGACATGGCTAGCTAGCTAGTAACTAACGTCCATTCGCAATCGGCAGTGTTTTAGCTACTTCTAAAACACTAATCCTCGTCTCCATAGTGACAAATAAAGTAAGTTTCTTACAAGTATCATCCCTGCAGGACGAGGAATATTAAACATGCTTCACTACACACCGTAGCTCACCGGCGTCAAAATGTAAACAAACGCCATTGGTGGATCCACACCTAACATCCACTGTAATGATACCAAGTACAAGAGCAAATCTAGTCAATACTACTATGATTACATCTATATTTTTTGGCATCACAAAATCTTCTTTAGTTTTTTTTAAATGTATATAATGTTTAAAAACTCAGAAAATATGTCTTTGGACACATGAGGACGTTGAATATGACCAATGTATGATCGTGTAACTACTTGGTATCGGATCGATACCTAAATGTGTGGTATCATCCAAAACAAATGTAAAGTATCAAACAACAGAAGAATAAATGATTATTACATTTTAACATAAGTGTAGATAGAACATGTTAAAAGAGAAAGTAAGCAGATATTAACAGTAAATGGACAAGTAGATTAATAATTTATGTTTACAGTTTGTCCCTCATAATGTTGACAAAATAGTAGAATGACAAATGACACAATGTGTTACTGCATATGTCAGCAGACTAATTAGGAGCCTTTGTTTGCTTACTTACCACTAAAAGACAAGTTGTCTTGTATGTTCACTATTTTATTTAAGGACAAACTTGCAATAATAAACATATGTTTAATGTACCCTAAGACTTTTGTTAAAATAAAGACAATAATGAAATTTTTTGTAGTCCCCTTTATTTAGAAAAGTATCGAAAAGTATTGAAATAATGTTGGTACCGGTACCGCTACAACACTAGTGCAATTACAAAAAAATGCTACATGTTGGCAGTGTCAATTAGTGTCACTAGTGAGTAAGTGAACGAGTTGAGATCGACAAGTACCCGTGAGTCAAGAGTTTTGACCTACTCGTTCATGACTTACACATCTCTGAGAAGAACAGCTTATTTCATCCTACCTTTTCTAACAATAGATATTAATAGATATTAAAGGTTGTCCATGTTTGTACAGAGGGGAGCTTGTTTCTATAAATGCTTCACAGAAGTCGATCTTTGTTGTAACATTATTTAATGGGTCATCACGACAACGACTCTATTCTCAGACTTTAAAACTGTTATTTTTAGTCATATTCATAGTGGCAATTCTGTATTTTAGGAATGTCCAAAGTAGGGCTGCAGCAAAACGCTTACATTTTATTTTCTGTTGCTTTGATTAATCGTTTAATGAGTGCAAATAATAAATATAAAATAGACCGCATGCATTGTCCGGAACTTTAAAAGCATTTTTTCCGTACTGCCGCTGCAATAGAGCGCACTTGACCGAGGTGGTATTTTTATATTTTTTTAAACTGAAGGTTATGGCAAGCAGAAAAATCATTATTTCATTTTTTATATGCATTGAGGGTATAAAGCAGGGTTCTGCAAACTACGGCCTGCGAGCCGGATATGGCCCGCCAGCGTCCAAAATCCAGCCCGCGGGAAGTCCCAAGTAAAAAAAAAAGGATGATTTATTAAATAAAAAAATAAAAATAAAAAAAATAAATTAAATTATTATTTTTTTTAAATCTGTACTTTCTAATTCATTTTCTACCGCTTGTTACTCTCGGGGACTCCTAGCCGCTCAGGTAAATCATATTGTCTAAAAATACATTTTCCCATCAATAACGTGACATCATCGGCAAGTGTGCACTCTTTCAGTCAACTAGTGCGCGAGGAATATATATATATATACAAACCCCGTTTCCATATGAGTTGGGAAATTGTGTTAGATGTAAATATAAACGGAATACAATGATTTGAAAATCCTTTTCAACCCATATTCAATTGAATGCACTACAAAGACAAGATATTTGATGTTCAAGCTCATAAACTTGATTTTTTTTTTGCAAATAATAATTAACTTAGAAATTCATGGCTGCAACACGTGCCAAAGTAGTTGGGAAAGGGCATGTTCACCACTGTGTTACATGGCCTTTCCTTTTAACAACACTCAGTAAACGTTTGGGAACTGAGGAGACACATTTTTTAAGCTTCTCAGGTGGTATTCTTTCCCATTCTTGCTTGATGTACAGCTTAAGTTGTTCAACAGTACAGGGGTCTCCATTGTGGTATTTTAGGCTTCATAATGCGTCACACATTTTCAATGGGAGACAGGTGAGGACTACAGGCAGGCCAGTCTAGTACCCGCACTCTTTTACTATGAAGCCACGTTGATGTAACACGTGGCTTGGCATTGTCTTGCTGAAATAAGCAGGGGCGTCCATGGTAACGTTGCTTGGACGGCAACATATGTTGCTCCAAAACCTGTATGTACCTTTCAGCATTAATGGTGTCTTCACAGATGTGTAAGTTACCCATGTCTTGGGCACTAATACACCCCCATACCATCACAGATGCTGGCTTTTCAAATTTGCGCCTATAACAATCCAGATGGCTCTTTTCCTCTTTGGTCCGGAGGACACAACGTCCACAGTTTCCAAAAACAATTTGAAATGTGGACTCGTCAGACCACAGAACACTTTTCCACTTTGTATCAGTCCATCTTAGATGAGCTCAGGCCCAGCGAAGCCGACGGCGTTTCTGGGTGTTGTTGATAAACGGTTTTCGCCTTGCATAGGAGAGTTTTAACTTGCACTTACAGATGTAGCGACCAACTGTAGTTACTGACAGTGGGTTTCTGAAGTGTTCCTGAGCCCATGTGGTGATATCCTTTACACACTGATGTCGCTTGTTGATGCAGTACAGCCTGAGGGATCGAAGGTCACGGGCTTAGCTGCTTACGTGCAGTGATTTCTCCAGATTCTCTGAACCCTTTGATGATATTACGGACCGTAGATGGTGAAATCCCTAAATTCCTTGCAATAGCTGGTTGAGAAAGGTTTTTCTTAAACTGTTCAACAATTTGCTCAGGCATTTGTTGACAAAGTGGTGACCCTCGCCCCATCCTTGTTTGTGAATGACTGAGCATTTCATGGAATCTACTTTTATACCCAATCATGGCACCCACCTGTTCCCAATTTGCCTGTTCCCCTGTGGGATGTTCCAAATAAGTGTTTGATGAGCATTCCTCTTCTTTATCAGTATTTATTGCCACCTTTCCCAACTTCTTTGTCACGTGTTGCTGGCATCAAATTCTAAAGTTAATGATTATTTGCAAAAAAAAATGTTTTATCAGTTTGAACATCAAATATGTTGTCTTTGTAGCATATTCAACTGAATATGGGTTGAAAATGATTTGCAAATCATTGTATTCCGTTTATATTTACATCTAACACAATTTCCCAACTCATATGGAAACGGGGTTTGTATTTACAGCCCGGCCCCCGGTCAAATTGTTTTAACCCAATGCGGCCCCCGAGTCAAAAAGTTTGGGGACCCCTTGTATAAAGTGTGTTTTGTTTGATAAATCGATTAACTGAACAAATTAATCATTAGAATACTTGATAATGAAAATAATCGAAAGCCCTCGTCTAAGGTCTTATTGTTCACCGACTTAAAATATGACTGAACACAGCCCGCTTTACGAAAAGGAACAACAAGACAAGATTTAATGTTACAAGAACATATACAGTTTGTAAAGTATATCACACGAATATGTATTATTAGTTCACCTTGTTGTCTGTCATACAAAGTTGAAATGTACCATGGGCTCTTTTTTTTTTTTCAAGTATAAGGCTGAGCATAACCTTTGATTGGTTTTAGTATTTTTCATAAACAAAAGTGAGGAATATCAAGGTGACTTCTGCAGCTATCATTTTTTTCCCTTATGCATAGTGGAAAAGGTTTGGGCACCCGTGCTGTATTTCATGGTTGGCTGAAAACAGTAGAAAGCTTTCAATGGTGTGTGTGTGTGTGTGTGTGTGTGTGTGTGTGTGTGTGTGTGTGTGTGTGTGTGTGTGTGTGTGTGTGTGTGTGTGTGTGTGTGTGTGTGTGTGTGTGTGTGTGTGTGTGTGTGTGTGTGTGTGTGTGTGTGTGTGTGTGTGTGTGTGTGTGCGTGCGTGCGTGCGTGTGTGTGTGCGTGTGTGTGTGTGTGTGTGTGTGTGCAGCCTTTGCCAAAAGGCTTTTCCTAAATTATTGCCTGGCAATCGTCAGTATGTAGGATGCCCGCCATCCAGGGATGAATAAATCTTGGTAACATAGAGTTTATTGCTTTTTTTATGTCGAAATTCTGCTTGCCTTCGATTGTTGCGAACAATGTTTGTTTTAACAACACAATCTGTTCCACACAACTACCGTTTGTTTTATGGACTTGGTGTGTGTTTGTACAATTACACACACAAGCCGCAGATAGACAGATGGAGCGACGGGGCTGAGCATAATAAACTGTCTCTTTCCCCCCGATCATCCGCAAAGTGACATGAGCACCAAATTAAAGTCAAAAAAGTGAATTACACAAACAGTATGTCAGTATTTCTCCCGCGATATTGCTGTGCTAAATCATTGCAGAGCATCATTGAGGTTAAGGCTGTAACCAAGAAGGGGGCATGAATATTTGCATGTGCACGTGTTTATACAGGTTCTATATCATGCCTATGTGTAAGGGTAATAGGTAATATACATCCATAATCTTTTTTTAAAGTTGTGTTATATTTTCAATGTATTGTTGTTATAAAAATATTACGCAGTAACCAAACATGCGTTTAAGCAAGTAATATAAATTAATAATGTATCATGTCTCAAAACCTCACAATACGGTTTTATCACGGTATTTAGACCACAATACGATATTATTGCTGTACAATACGATATTACACCTGCTCAGTGGCTTTGTGGTTAGAGTGTCCGCCCTGAGATCGGTAGCTCGTGAGTTCAAACCCCGGCCGAGTCATACCAAAGACTATAAAAATGGGACCCTATTGCCTCCCTGCTTGGCACTCAGCATAAAGGTTTGGAGTTGGGGGTTAAATCACCAAAAATGATTCTCGAGGGCGGCCACCGCTGCTGCTCACTGCTCCCCTCACCTCCCAGGGGGTGATCAAGGGGATGGGTCAAATGCAGAGGATAATTTCACCACACTTAGTGTGTGTGTGACAATCATTGGTACTTTAACTCTAACTATATGTCCAAAAAATAAAAAATCTTGGTAAAAATGCCATATAGTGTGTAAAATGAAGTGTTCAATTACATTTACTGTAATTGAACACCAACATAATGGTAAAATGTTCTAGTCATATTTATGACTACAAACAAGTATTTCTAAGTGCAAATAAATGTTTAGGAACATCTCCTGTTTTAAGTAAATATTTGAAAGAATAATGTACAGCTGATGTCTTTAAAGTAACAATGTAAACATCCAGTAGAACAAGTGTAAAACAATAATGTGCAGTTTAGTGTCGTTCAACTTTTACATTATGGGCAGCAGTGTCCTCTACAGTCGTCGTTTTTTTATAACAGTCTGGAAAATGTTGTTTCTCAGAAATGTAAACAAATAATTTTTAATAATGTAAATACTGCACCTCACAAACTGATGTTTAGCTTCGCTGGCTACAAATATATTTTATGGGAAGAGGCTCCAGCACCCCGTGACATTGAAAGAAACAAGTGGTAGAAAAATAGGCGGATGGATTGAGGACTTATCAAGTAGCTTTTTAGTTTACTCGTATTTCCCGCAATGAACTTTTTTTTTTTTTTGGTGATTTCCCGCCGTGCGGTGCGACGAGACTAGCTTTGTGTCACCTTGGAAACACTCGAAACGAAAGTGGCGCGCTTCGCTTTACATATCGCAGACTTTCTTGCCTGCACCAAAGAGGTTTTTTTTTTGGCCTTGGCTTGTTTGTCTGTTAGCAAGTCAACCAGTTATGGACAGATTTAATGTATCAATTTATTTTGGCTACGACGAGCAGTGAATGAATATCAATCCTGAATGTTGTCTGTCTATTTCTGTTGGCCCTGCAATAAGGTGGCGACTTGTCCAGGGTGTACCCCGCCTTCCGCCCGAATGTAGCTGAGATAGGCTCCAGCACCCCCTGTGACCCCATGAAGGACAAGCGTTAGAAAATGGATGGAAGGAGTGCAAACACACTTCACTTCCTGCTTACGGCGTTCCACCCCTCCACCTTGCCGTTCCCACGCTGCGCAGAGGATTCTGGGAGATGTAGTTTATTTACAGACCCAGCCAACACTAAAACACCATAAAAGTGGCAAAAAAGACTGAGATAGTTGAGGAATGCTCATCACACACTTATTTGGAACATCCCACAGGTGAACAGGCTAATTGGGAACAGGTTGGTATATTTGGGTATAAAAGCAGCTTCCATGAAATGCTCAGTCATTCACAAACAAAGATTGGGCGAGGGTCATCACTTTGTGAACAAATGCGTAAGCAAATTGTCGAACAGTTTAAGAACATTTCTCAACGAACTATTTAATTTAGGGATTTCACCATGTACGGTCTTTAATATCATCAAAAGGTTCAGAGAATCTGGAGAAATCACTGCACATAAGCGGCAAGGCCGAAAAACAACATTGAATACCCGTAACCTTCGATCCCTCAGGCGGTACTGCATAAAAAACCAACATCAGTGTTTAAAGGATATCACCACATGGGCTCAGGAACACTTCAGAAAACCACTGTCAGTAACTACAGTTCATCGCTACATCTGTAAGTGCAAGTTAAAACTCTACTATGCAAAGCAAAAGCCATTTATCAACAACACCCAGAAATGCCGCTGGCTTCGCTGGGCCCAAGTTCGTCTAAGATGGACTTATGCAAAGTGGAAAATTGTTCTGTGGTCTGACGAGTCCACATTTCAAATTGTTTTTGGAAACTGTGGACGTCGTGTCCTCCAGACCAAAGAGGAAAAGAACCATCCGGACTGTTATAGGCGCAAAGTTCAAAAGCCAGCATCTGTGATGTTATGGGGGTGTATTAGTGGCCAAAGCATGGGTAACTTACACATCTGTGAAGGCACCATTAATGCTGAAAGGTACATACAGGTTGCCATCCAAGCAACATATTTTTTTATGGACGCCCCTGCTTATTTCAGCAAGACAATGCCAAGCCACAATCTGCACGTGTTACAACAGCGTGGCTTTGTAGTAAGAGTGTGGGTAATAGACTTCCCCGCCTGTAGTCCAGACCTGTCTCCCATTGAAAATGTGTGGCGCATTATGACTGTTGAACAACTTAAGCTGTACATCAAGCAAGAATGGGAAAGAATTCCACCTGAAAAGCTTAAAAAAGTGGTCTCCTCGGTTCCCAAACTTTTACTGAGTGTTGTTAAAAGGAAAGGCCATGTAACACAGTGGTAAAAATGCCCCTGTGCCAACTTATTTGCAATGTGTTCTTTTTAACAAGTATGTTTAAGATTTTTAGCCACTGTAACTTTACACACTTTGAACAGTACCACTGTGTTTGAATATTTAATTAAGTGATTCTTTGGCATACCACTAGATGGAGCCCGCTTACCACTAGTGGTAGTGTACACGTACCACAGTTTGAGAATAACTGCCTTAAAGGGTAAAAATGTGTGACTTCTTATTAAGTCTGTTTTAGTTGTCTTACTAACAAAAATGCAAGTCAAAAACAAAGAGCTAAACTAACCTGTTGTCGTATCTGAAAGCCTCCGTGGGACATAACATTGAAACCTGTGTCTACTTACACCTCGGGGGCCGAGGTTAAAAGGATATCTTGGCAACAACCCTGAAAGTGAGACGACAACAGAGGGGAGGAAGGTAAAGAGTTGATCCTTAGGGGAAGGTGAGGCCATGGGCGGTAATGGGGTCAGCTTCAAAGACCGGAGCTGTAATCCGTCTGCAACCTTTCCTCCCACGTATGCATCATACGGCCTGTGTGCACCGCATGAATTTGTGCACTGATAAGTACGCCCATATGATGTGTACTAAAACATGCAAACTAGTTAGTACACACAAAGCTGATCTACTAAAGGTGTGCAAAGTGGATTGCATCTATTAAAGGGGAACTGCACTTTTTTTGAAATGTTGCCTATCGTTTACATTAATGAGAAACAAGAAGACAAATGGTTTTGTTGTTGTTTTTTGCATTTTAACATGTAAAAATCGGCTCGTTCTTGGTGACTAGCAATGCAGCTAATGGGAGCAATCAATTACACCTCTAAATCACTTTAAAAATGCATTAAAAACCATCAAAAATACTTAAATTATGTTCCGTAACCTGTATGATAACCAATAGTAGTAACAAGATACATGTGGCTCAGCTACGTAGCTTAACTACATTTTCCAGTAGCTTGACTTTAGCTCAGCTACTTTTTTTAACGAGTAACTTTTCCTGTAGCTTAGCTACTTTTAGACCCATGTAGCTAGGCAGCTTACATCAAAGCTACAAGCTACAAAGAGAGAAAATTGATTGCGAATCCAGGCCAAAAGAATATGAAGAAAATCCAATGACCTGGATGAATGAGAACATCCATACACAACGAGAAAATCCATGATGATTGGTTGGTGTTCGTATGATGGGTCACAATTGGCTAATATTAGGGTGAAACATTACGGACAGGACAATCAGAGGCAAGATAGGGCGGATGATCGAAACCAGAAAACAAAATCATAACAGACGAGTGAAAAAAACGACTCAAAAAAACCATACAGAAAATGGCAGAGGAATTCTCCCCCACATATTAGATTTTTCCTTTAGTGATGAGGATGACGTGCAGGAAACCCACAATAATTTGTGTCCTTGGCCATATTTAGACAAATGAATGTGTTTAGAAAAACAATGCCCAAAACCTTAATTTTTTGTTGTTTACTCTGTAAACCAAATTCATAACTGTTCTCTTCATCTAAGACGTGGAACACAAATTTAGGAACACACACTAAGGTGAGTTGACTTCATGAAAAGTTTTACTGCACATAACCATTACCAACTGGTCTCAAACAACAGACAAGTCATTGTTTTTTGTCAAGAAAGAGATAGATGGTGTTTTTTTACTGTAGGTAAAGGAAATGCATTACATTATAGGGGTGGGCCAAAGAAAAGGCACACTAAATAAATACATTCAGTGGGGTGTGGGGACTACTAGAGGTAGTTGTAGGGTGTCCCCAGCTAAATTATGGATAGTTAACCCTTATTGGGTCCATTAGTACAATCTCAGTTACATTATCATTGATATTGTACATGTGGGCCCAAAGACATAAATGCTGGTGTGGAGGGGGGCGTGGCCTGTGGGCCTGCCGCGGAATGGGGTGTGCCAGGACCGGCCTCGAAGACAGCGACAGGTGAGTGGATGGCCCAGGTGGGCCTTGTTATCTAATCACCTGTCGCCTTTATTAGCAGCACCCGGAGCGAGACACGTTGTTGGAGTTGGAGTGGGAGCCACAGAAAGAGAGAGACACACAGACTCAGAAAAATACATTTCGCTGAAAAGAAAAAGCCTTGCACTATTTTAAGGAAATAAAACAGTGTTGTACCCCTGATCCGGGCTCTCGTGGCAGTGTGTGGTGGTCCGAGGAACCCACTAGAGGGCAACCTCTACAGCTGGTAAATGAATCTTTGATGTAGCAAGCTACTTTTGCCATGTAGCTTGTAGTGTAAGCTTGCTACAATTAATCAAGAGTAACCTGTAGCTTAGCTTACGACAGTCCCAAGTAGTTTGCCCATCACTGATGATAACCAAGCTGTAGTGACACTGTCATTGTAAGAGCGAACACTTAACTTAACACTTAACTCTTAATTACCGATTCCGATATCAACCGATACCGATATATACAGTCGTGGAATTAACACATTATTATGCCTAATTTTGTTGTGATGCCCCGCTGGATGCATTAAATAATGTAACAAGGTTTTCCAAAATAAATCAACTCAAGTTATGGAAAAAAAATGCCAACATGGCACTGCCATATTTATTATTGAAGTCACAAAGTGCATTATTTTTTTTAACATGCCTCAAAACAGCAGCTTGGAATTTGGGACATGCTCTCCCTGAGAGAGCATGAGGAGGTTGAGGTGGGCGGGGTTGAGGTGGGGGAGGAGGGGTTAGGAGGTAACGGGGGTGTATATTGTAGCATCCCGGAAGAGTTAGTGCTGCAAGGGGTTCTGGGTATTTGTTCTGTTGTGTTTATGTTGTGTTACAGTGCGGATGTTCTCCCGAAATGTGTTTGTCATTCTTGTTTGGTGTGTGTTCACAGTGTGGCGCATAGTTGTAACAGTGTTAAAGTTGTTTATACGGCTACCCTCGGTGTGACCTGTATGGCTGTTGACCAAGTATGCTATGCATTCACTTGTGTGTGTGAAAAGCCGTAGATATTATGTGACTGGGCCGGCACGCAAAGGCAGTGCCTTTAAGGTTTACTGTCGCTCCGTACTTCTCCCTACAGGCGTTTTAAAAAGTCATAAATTTTACTTTTTGAAACCGATACCGATAATTTTAAAACCGACACAGATAATTTCCGATATTACATTTTAAAGCATTTATCGGCCGATAATATCGGCAGTCCGATATTACCGGACATCTCTAATTTGTACGGTCAGAAATTTAAAAAATATTAGACGTATCGTCTATTCAGCAACATCCTTTTATAATGTTATAGCTGCTATATGACTTAAGGTGCTGATTAAAACACATTTTTGGTGTCATTGAAAATATTTTTCAATGACATTCATTTTTTCACATAGAATATATATTACTATCATCTAAAAAAAATATGGTGTAATGCATTTTTTGCGTTTTAAACACAGTACTGCAACATCCCTTCCATGCATCTTCAGCAGCTTAAAAAAACGGGGGAAAAAAAGTGGTGTCTGCATGGCTGCTACCAGACTGCCCATGAAATGTGGTAGATGTCTCCTGCTTGTTTGGAAACATAGCAAAACGCCACAGGTAGGAGCGTGATAAAATGAATGTGCGGTAAATGAGTGTTTCCATGGTGATGCCCCATATAGTGCACGCAAAATCCTCATTTAAATAAGGCGGTCTGCACCACTTTACAATTGCACACACAGTCTTAGTAGATCGCACGGAACACGGCCACTAATAGTACACGCTATTTTATAGATTGCACACACTGTTCGCCTGGTATTGGGATCTTAGTAAATCAGGCACTAAGTTTTTCTTTTAACGTCTTAAAAACCGTTGCAATAATATCCATAGTGGGTGTGTTAGTATGGTTTTATGCAATCAGCCAGCTGCATACAGTAAGTGTAGTCGTACCCTCCGGAGTGCTGCTTTACTCTTTACTGTTCTGTAGCTCCCTGTTAATTGTGCCATCTTCCAGAAGGTGCCAGCTGGAGATCACCAATGATCACAGGTTGCCATCATCAACTTGTTTTTAAGCCCCATGAACTCTAAAAGTTCAGATGTCTGACACGGAAAACAGTAGGACTCTTGGAAAAAAGTTGAAAAAGAATACCGAATACAGAAACGGCTCCCCCTGCTTTTAACAACATATTAAAGATGATGCGCTTGGAATTATTCACTTTTTTTTTTTTGGAAGCCACATTGCTCCAAGGGGTGCATAGGCATCGAAACTTGGCCGGCCTTGCAAGTGGGAGGAATGAGCTGCTTTAAACCTCCGGCCAGGTTCTGCCTGGAACAAGGCAATCTCCTTCGCTCACAGAGCCTGCATTTTTAATGAGAACATCTGCTCCGGTGGCCCTCTGGTGGAAGCGAGGCTTGCTTAATCACACAGCCGAGCCCCTTAAGTCCCTCGCAGCGGGATTTGCCGGACCCCGTGATCAGACGGAGCCGGCCTCTCGGAGTACGGGGCCGATGGAAGGAGAAGAGAGAGGGTATGGAGGATGTCAAAATATATTTTAAGATGAGAAAAAAGTCTGCCCAGAGTTCACAGAAGTTGTTTATAGACGGAGGACGGAAGCAGGAGAGTACTTAAGAGACTCTTATCTACAGGTGGTCTGATTTCATCTTCTGGGGAACTGCAACACTTTGTCTTTTTGCGAGCTAAAAAAAAGACGATGGGGTCTAAAATGTCTTTGTCCAATCAGTCAAGTTCCCCCCAGGACTTGCAGTCTTCACAGGCTTGTCTCATCTCTTGCAACCTGCAAAGAAGATAAGAAAAAGTCTTGCCATGCAATAGTTAAAAAGTCAGCAAAAACTTGGTGAAATGACATGGGTGACTTATATTACTTTTTGAATGTAATGTTTTGTTTTATTTGTGTCTTAAGGGGGAATTGATGCAAACGTGCGTGTTCTTACCAACTAACAAATGGAACATACATATTTTTTCAATATAACAAATATTTATAACGTAACTGTTAGAGCAGTAGCTCTCAAACTTATTTCACCAAGTACCACCTCAGAAAACACTTGGCTCTCAAAGTACCACCATAACGACCAACATTAAAATGCAGTAGCATACTAGGACTAAATATTCATTAAAAACAAGACAGAGGTTTTATTTAACAAGTTTATTAGATTTTTTTGGCCACTGTAACATTACACACAGTTGGAACAGCAACACTGTTTTTGAATATAGTTGTATAGAGGAAAAACAGTATCACGATTAATACAGGAACATTGTGAGTGTAAACACGCTCCTTAAAATGGTTTTGTTCCAAGTATTACTGTAATTTGTTTGATATCTACACCAAAACTTACTTGCAGTCATGTAGATCCTTTTATGGCATGTCTGAGATTTATTTTTTCCTGTATGTCCATGATGTCCTGATTTTGCTGGCTCCAAAACAAGTTTACCTTTGGCTTCTAATAAAGTAACCCAATCTCCACACAGAACACATGTTTTAGTGTTGACAACTTGTATTAAAAAAAGCAAACACACAATAATCATATTCTTCTGAAAACAAGCACTAAAATAAAAGTGCAAAAAAAAAACAATGCTAAATGCTACATATATTGTCTCGTGGCTGAGGTAACTGGTTGTGGATTTCCTCATGAGTCAGTGCTTGGTATTAATATTATTATTATTAGGGTCCGCACAGGACCTTTTCAAAAGGAATCCCAAAGGGAGTCCTTTTGCAATGGGACGAAAGGACCCTATTGAAATTGTAAGGTTTTATTATTATTCTTTATTATTATTATTATTCCGCAGCTTTGCGCACTACTTAGACCCCCTTAACATACTTCAAAACTCACCAAATTTTTTACACACATCCAAAAAGTGTGCCAGCAGACTTTAATATAAAAACCTAACCCCAAAACACAAAATTGAGCTCTAGCGCCCCCTAGGAAAAAAAAAAAACAGACTGCCTCTAACTCCCACTAGGAAGGTCGTAGAGACATGAAACAAAAACCTGTATGTAGGTCTGCTCTAGACCTACAACTCATAATTTTATATCCTCGGGCGAAAACCAACAGGAAGTTGGCAATTTCCCCTTCAAGACAAAAATGTACTAAAAACACTGTTTTTTACGTCTTTGACCTCTAATTTGACCCCCTTAAAATACTTCAAAACTCACCAAACTTCTCACACACATCGGGACTGGTAGAAATTGTGATCTCAAAAAATAACCGAACCCCGAAAATCAAAATTGTGCCCTTGAGCAATTTTTACATAAAACTGAGAAAAACATGCTTTTTAGAGGAAAACTCAGACAAAACTGCTTATAACTTCCGGTAGGAACGTCGTAGAGACATGAAACAAATACCTCTATGTAGGTCTTGTCTAGACCTACATTTCATAGATTGACATCCTTCAGCGAAAATCAACAGGAAGTTTGTTATCTCCATTTCAAAACAACATTTTTGTACCAAACGGTCACCAAACATCAAACATTATCTCCTCTGAGCGCGTTTGTCGTTTCGGCTTCAAACTGCTACAGGAGAGAGATTGAACCCTTCTGATTAAAAGTTCTATACGGATTTTTATTTAGTGCTACCGTTTTGATTTTACGAGCCTTCAAAGACCCGCAGCACTGATGCTGCTACGGTGCCAAAAATGACAACGAAACTGCGATTAGACCTTCTTTGGCCTCAATACACACAATAGCCTATAATGACAATGTGAAATGGATCCGCTGCTGTGATTTTACGCACCTTCAAAGAAAACAACCACTGTGCCGCAGCACCTAGGAAAAAAACACAGACACAACTTCCTCTAACTCCCAGTACCAATATCGTAGAGACACGAAACAAAAACCTCTATGTAGGTCTCACTCAGGACTACCACTGGACTAAAATATTGGACACCTAGGACTAGCACCGGCCAAAAGGCGGACCCGACCAATGCTGCTTGCAGCTTTAATTATTATTATTATTATAAGTAGGAGTATTTTTTTTTTTGGAAAATAATCATTAACTTAGAATTTAATGGCAGCAACACATTGCAAAAAAGTTGGCACAGGGGCATTTTAACCACTGTGTTACATGGCCTTTCCTTTTAACAAAACTCTTGCTTGATGTACAGTTGTTCAACAGTCTGGGGTCTCCGTTGTGGTATTTGACGCTTCATATTGCATCACACATTTTCAATGGGAGACAGGTCTGGACTACAGGCAGGCCAGTCAAGTACCTGCACTCTTTTACTACGAAGCCTCGCTGTTGTAACAGGTGCAGAATGTGGCTTGGCATTGTCTTGCTGAAATAAGCAGGGGCGTCCATTAAAAAGACCTTGCTTGGATGGCAACATATGTTGCTCTAAAACCTGTATGTTCCTTTCAACATTAATGGTGCCTTCACAGATGTGTAAGTTACCCATGCCTTAGGCAGTAATACACCCCCATACCATCACAGATGCTGGCTTTTGAACGTTGTGCCTATAAAAGTCCGGATGGTTCTTTTCCACTTTGGTCCGGAGGACACGACGTCCACAGTTTCCAAAAACAATTTGAAATGCGGATTTGTCAGACCACAGAACACTTTTCCACTTTGCATCAGTCCATCTTAGATGAGCTCGGGCCCAGCGAAGCCGGCAGCGTTTCTGGGTGTTGTTGATAAATCCCTTTCACTTTGCATAGTCAAGTTTTAACTTGCATTTACAGATGTAGCGACAAACTGTAGTTACTAACAGTGGTTTTCTGAAGTGTTCCTGAGCTCATGTGGTGATATCCTTGAGGGATCGAAGATCACGGCAGTGATTTCTCCAGATTCTTTTAACCTTTTGATGATATTACAGACCTTAGATGGTGAAATCCCTAAATTCCTTGCAATAGCTTGTTGAGAAATGTTCTTAAACAGTTCAACAATTTTTTTTAAACATGTTGCAGGCATCAAATTCCAAATGAGCTAATATTTGCAAAAAATAACAAAGTTTACCAGTTCAAACGTTAAGTATCTTGTCGTTGCAGTCTATTCAATTGAATATAGGTTGAAAAGGATTTGCAAATCATTGTATTCTCTTTTTATTTACGATTTACACAACGTGCCAACTTCACTAATTTTGGGTTTTGTATTTTAATCACACAAAAAGTTGGCTTCGTTCCGTGTCGGGGAAAACAAGATGGAGGTGATTCGCCGGAGTTTACGAGAAATACCTCTGCCCACCTCATCGGTTAGTTCAGCAAGTTGCCCCAACTTCGTTTTGGAGCTGGAATTGAACCAGAAAAACTTGAAGTGGGCGGCAACTTTTCATTCTACGGCAATGGAAGACTGTTCACAGAGCTCGAGATGGTTTATATGGTTCTAACATGTCAGATATGTACTTTGGCACTAAACCATGAACAGAAACAGCGCTGTTTTAATGTCTATTCTCTGATGTTGGTTATTATGAGCCAAGTGTGAGGTGGTACTTTGTGAAAAAGTTTGAGAATCATGATGTAGATGACAACATTAACAAAATTCATTGTGATGCCCATGTCTAGTCCTGACCCTCATAGGGCACAAGCACAGTGAGATACTGTTAGGCTATGTCTACACTAAGCCGGATAACCCCTGAAACGAATAATTATTTAGTCTAAGCATCGTGTCAGCCACACTAAACCATCGTTTAAGGTTCCCCTCCTTGCATACTTTTTTACACGGGTAAGTGCGCCGTGTATTTCTTGAATCTCCGGCTTTTAGCTTTGTATGGACTCATTGATCGTTTACAAACTGAGTTCGGCGAGGAAGTGAAGTCAGAAAGACCGTGCCCCACACAGGAAGTGACGTCAAAAAGAACGCGTCACAGCCAGCTTCATAATAACCGAAGCTAACCACTGGAAAGATGGAGGCGAGTCATTCAGACATGCCCGTGTCTCTCCTTCTTCTACATGTACAGACGCTTGTGGAAATCACACATGAATACCTTAAGTGAAGGAAATGCGCGATTGCAGCTATTTGGGATACAACACATCTCGGACGGCAAGAGAACTTTCGAATGTCCGGGTCAGCTGTGATTCTACTTACCGAAAAACTTCGTCCATTTGTCGAAGGAGAGTCAACGAGAATGTGGGCTCCCGTGGATGTGATAAAAAAAGGTATTACCTGGCCCTCGAGTGAAGACTACGGAAAACATTGAATGCTTTTGGACTGGCAAAGCAGACTGTATCAGTTATTGTCCGCCATGTATGTCGCGGACTCAACGTCTAGGTCCAGAGTATATAAAGTCACCAAAAACGAATGGACAATGAAGGTGAAGGCAAAAGAGTGAGGAGTGTCCTGACCAGATATCTAGATCCCTAGATTAATTGATGTAAAATGTTCTTTATCAAATTGTTTACATGTCCTTTAAAGATTTTATTAACTTATGATGTCTCAGGTGTGATTCACTACAATAGGGCCCCACAGCACACTGGATTCCAGTTATTTGAAATACCACAACACTGGATATTGTTGAGATAAGTTGAATTTAATTTAAGAACTTGCACACAAAGCAACACTGGAGGTGACTATGACGTGCGCATTTTCTGCGCATGCGTACTCGGTCGTGTTGCGCCGGCGGACGGAGGGGACAAGGGGGTCTTAAACGACCATTGTGTGTGTGTGTGGACAAGGATAAGGTTAGGTGGGATTTACCCTGGATAACCTTAGGAAGTGAAGTCAGAAAGTGTAGAAGGGGCCTAAGACTGGTTGAAACTGCTACGAGGACCGTGTGCTCCAATTAGACATAGCGGCCTAACGCATCCTAAAACATGCACTGAATCTGGCAGCTTCATAAACATATTTTGTACTTCCGTGCAACTTTCTGCGTTCAGCATGATGGATCCTCCTCCTCGTCAATATAAAGCCACTCTGACAGTCATCGCTCTCCCTCTCCTGACTACATTATCTTATCTGATTACTCTCTCAGGCGGGATGTGCAGACATGACGGAGACTGCAGTGTAATATAACATGCCACTATACGACTTGCGGTTGCTACATGAGATATGCCGCCCGCACACTTCATGCAAGCGGTAACATCAGCCATGTCTTCTTGCGTCTGAGACCTGACAGCTTCATTGTTATGGAGTGTGCGCTAGATGCAAGGCCCAGACTACGCGGCGTGTCAATGCGGTGGCTAAAAAAAAGAAAGAAACTCCGTAATTACGCAGTAAATCAAAGCAATCTCCAGCCGGGACTCTGACCAATTTATCTGCAGGCTTAGATTTAATGTGCCCGGGGAGGTTGCCGTGACTTCTGTGCACCTCATAACACACAACAAGCAAACTAGTGAAAGGTATTTGTGTTCAGCTGTGAATAATGCCTCCGATTCAGGCGTTCTCCATCTTTTGCGGCTGAAAAATAGCCTTATTCCAACTCGGCTTTGTAAAGCGGCCATGGAACTGTGGCCACACCGTGAGTATGCGGCGCTATTAAATAATCTACACTGTCTTAGTAGCCTGTGGGGACGACACCGAGGATGGTATGAACATTAGAGTGAGGAACAGCCCTCCAGTAGGCCTTTTAAACGACACGTGAGCAGGTGGGATCTCTGACTCTCTGCTTTCAAACAAGTGTTGGAAGTAAGGAGAGACATGACACTACAGGCTGTCACAACATTCTCCTTGAAGTGCATCCAAAACTTGCTTTTCTTCGAGCGGTATATTAACAGCTTGTGAGTATCGGCTATAAATACTGTGTGAATTTTAAATCAAGTCAACAGCATGGAGGTTTCTTGTTTGCGCACAAAGAAATGTACAATAAATGCTTTAGCAAGCTTCTGGAAACGGCCATAGATTAGTTCTGTATGTCATAGCTTGGATTAAACACACTAAATGGAAATTGGGTTAACCGGGGGTCGGCAACCCAAAACGTTGAAAGAGTCATATTGGACCAAAAATACAAAAAACTAATCTGTCTCGAGCCACAAAAAATGAAAAGTCTTATATGAGTCTTATAATGAAGGCAACACATGATGCAAGTGTCTATATTAGGTATATTAGCCTACTATCAAAATGTCTATGTGTCGCAAGCTGAAGCAAATCTTCGTTGACAGAAATGTTGAAATTTAATATTTATTCTTCACATTTTTACATTAGAAACCATTAGTAAATCAGATGCTACACAGAAGGTGAGATAACTCCTGGAAATTACTGGCTTTTAATGGCCAAAGGTATAGATGTGTGTGTCCAAGTTAAAGGAAACGGCAGGCGGTCTTCTTTTAATAGATTTATTACAATCTTTGGCAAGCTAGGTAACGTTTGCTGTGGTCTGGAACAACATGGCACACAAACAACTATCTGAAATGCAGCCAATATTACACACAGATAATGTGTCATGAGGCATGCAAAACTGAAGTGTATACAAAGAGGATAAAAGTAAAGGATATTAAATGAGCTCAAATATACTTACTAATGAGGCATAATATGTACATACAGCTAGCCTAAATAGCATGTTAGCATTGATTAGCTTGCAGTCATGCACTGACCAAATGTGCCTGATTAACACTCCAACAAGACAAAACCATCAACAAAGTGCACCTTTGTGCATTCACGCACAGCATAAAACCTTTGGTGGACCAAACGAGACAGGCAAGGAGTGGAAGATTTCACATGTAAACAAACAGTTGCGTCACAGTCCACACTATAGTGAGTTCATGAACCGCCAAAATTAGTAGGACAAAACGATGTTCACCAAATACTCTCATCAGTGAAGCATACACACAACATATTAGACAGTGGGCTCTCTAACAACTGGGAAGGTTTGTGTCATGTTTGTCCTCAAAGAAAAAAACATACCAAAACAAAAACATTATTTTTCCCCCCATCTTTTTCCATTTTCAATCCTTTTTTAAAAATGCTCCAGGGAGCCAGTAGGGCGGTACAAAAGGGCCGCATGCGGCTCGAGAGCCGCCGGTTGCTGACCCCCGTGTTAAACAATGGTTGCTGAAACTTTTTACACCACTACAGCAATTTTTTTTACCACTGTTCCTACTGATACTATCTTGATCCTTTCAAAAAAACCTGCTGCTCACACACTTAGTCTTAAACACGGAATAAGCAAAGTTTTAGTTGGAGGAACTGGTCAGTAAAAGACAGCGTACTTTTCACCACCTTAAAACTTGACTGCACTGCGCGCTAGTTACTACGAGGGTTAGTTCTTTAGTTAGTTTCAGCTAATTTCGAACATACAATGCAATTATAGCGGAGGGAATATTGAACAACAAATCAATGATTGAAGTGACAAACTTCCCATCCAAATAATACCCCGTTTGCTGACAAGAACATACAGCCATGGAAGCACATGCAATCTATTTATCAAGCAGAGGTAACCAGTGAAAGAATCAAAAGCGCTGCCATCAGAGTTTAAGTTTAAGTACCTGTAGAGTAGAAAAACACGTTGCTTCTATATTGAAGCTATTATCATATCAATCTGATTCATGACACCAAAGGACTTACACAGTTTGCGAGTAAATAGATAAGATCAAAATAGTATCAATCTCACAGAGATTCCCAAGCCATTTTGAGAGATAATAAGCAAGCCAGTCACAGTACTGGTACCCCAGCACCTCCAAAACCCTCAAATCTAGACTCCAAACATCCCAGAAGAAGCTAGTCATTACTTTTGAAAAAATTATGATCAGAAACCTAACATTTTTGATCCTGAATATAAGGAGGATGAGCTACAAGTTTTAGAAGCTGCTATGTTAAACAGATCCAAATCAACACTAAGCATAATGTAACAATATAAATGTTAAAAAAGAAATACAAACTACAAACATAATCAAACGATAGTTTACTGTACGATGTCTGCTCTTACTGCGATGACGACTGATAGGATGTCCATTTCTTCCCGTTTAGATGAAGAATTAGTCATAATCCTCAAAAAGGGTTAACAAGGAAAAGTTGCTGAGTGTCTTCGGTTGTCCTGTCTTTGTCTCCATCTCCAGGTATAATTTATTGAATGAGACAAGAACAACTTCTAGATTACTAACTAAATAATCCTAATTTTCAGATGAGAGGCATGATTTATAATGTAAAATAACTTTGACGAGCCGAAAATGCGATGCTTCAGTAGCAGAAGCGGCACCAGCACACCGTCTAAATGCTGCCACGCAGCATTAGCTTCTTCTTCTCTACAGTTTAACAGCAGTTGGCATCCATATATGTTGCATTACTGCCATCTTTAGTTTCATTTTATAATTGCAATACAATCTCTCCTTGAGTCCAGTGCAGCATTAGTTATAGTTAGGTCTCTGTTTACAATGCGTCACAAAAAATGGTTTGTCTGCGTTGGCGCTTATAATAACAACATCGCTAATATTCAGGTCACGATATGTAAATAGAGCATTGTTTGTGCGTTTTGGATTGTTATTTAGAGAGTTTTGTGGGCAGAATACAGAGGCCCCATTAACTTTATTGTTAGCTAACTTTTTATTTTTTTTATTTCGATTTAGAATGCATAAAGCAAGAAAAAACATGTTCATGTCTTATATAGGGATTGTGAAAGATAGACAGCACATATTTCTCCAGTATTTCCAGTATGACTGATCTGATACTATGGTCAGAGTGCAGAAGTGTTACTCCACTGACGTCAGTCTGCGGAAATTACCATAGATGTTCAGAGCGGAATATTTACAATGGCCGTCTGAAATTGTTTCATTTTGTTTTGTTTAGATACCTGGTACCCGAGCACCCCCAAAACCCTCAAATCTAAACTCCAAACATCCCAAAACAAGCTAGTCAGGTTACTTCTAGACCTCCACCCCAGATCCCACCTCACTCCTACCCACTTCTCCAAAGTGGGCTGGCTCAAGGTGGAGGACAGAGTAAAACAACTTGCACTGAGCCTAGTCTATAAAATCCACTACACCTCCCTGATACCGAAGTACATGTCAAACTACTTCCTTAACGTAAATGACCGCCATAACCACAACACCAGGGGGTGCTCCACTAACCACGTTAAACCCAGATTCCGATCTAACAAAGGTCTTAACTCATTCTCTTTCTATGCCACAACAATGTGGAATGCGCTCCCAACAGGTATAAAAGAAAGGGCATCTCTATCCTCCTTCAAAACAGCAATAAAAGTTCACCTCCAGGCAGCTACAACCCTAAACTAACACCCTCCCCGGATTGCTAATAATCAAATGTAAACAATCAAATGCAGATACTTTTTCTTATGCCTTCTGATCTCTCTCTCTCTCTCTCTCTCTCTCTCTCTCTCTCTCTCTCTCTCTCTCTCTCTCTCTCTCTCTCTCTCTCTCTCTCTCTCTCTGTCCACTACTTGCTGTCCATATCCCCCCCCCTCCCCCCCTCCACACCCCTGATTGTAAATAATGTAAATAATTCAATGTGATTATCTTGTGTGATGACTGTATTATGATGATAGTATATATCTGATAGTATATATCTGTATCATGAATCAATTTAAGTGGACCCCGACTTAAACAAGTTGGAAAAACTTATGCGGGTGTTACCATTTAGTGGTCAATTGTACGGAATATGTACTTCACTGTGCAACCTACTAATAAAGTCTCAATAGACAGTATTTTCACATACTTTGCGGATTGTAAATACGATTGGATATGGTTTAATGGATACACTGAAATACAATTAAGCATATGAAGTCAACTTGTTTTTCCAATCTACTGGTACTTTAAAGTGCAAAACCAACAGAGCAAAACAGGTAGATCAGTAGAAAAAGAACCTCAGGGAAAATGTGGTGTGTTAAACTGCATTAGGGATGGTTAGATGAATTTAGTGTGCATAAACTTAATTGGGTCCTGATCCCAAACCTATCAAAAAACAATCTTCTTCTCAAGAAAAACTTTAAGGGATTGTTTTGTTTCATCAGGGCAAGACATTTACTGAGTTTGCATACAGTCTGATGTAACTGGGATCCAAAGTAATACTTAAGTCAGAGCTTTAGAGTAAACTGTTGTGTCCCACAGTTGTTTATGGTATGTCACAATGAATCATGAAAGTACCAGTCTTTGACTGATGAGACAAAACCATTGAACCAGCATCTTCACACCAGAACGTTTCAGGTTGATCGCTATTAATTTCCTCTGAGTTGGAGTGTTCATCTACACTCCCATGTTAAAAGAAGCGTCATGGTCAACAGATTAAATGAACGTTTCCCGTCTCTTGTTTGTTTTCCCTCTGCCTGTGGTGACTGTCAAAAGAAGTTTCCTCCCTAATTATGAATGGCTGCTAATGGACTAATAGGTGTGTCCGTCATTGCGGGTGGAAGGCTAGAGGTGCGAGCCTCTGTGAGATAGTTCTGACCTTGTAAAAATATGTCTGGCTTTTGTTGCTGTAAACTTCCTTCACGGTAATCCAGGTATTTATTAGGTGATTTGGACATTTACGACACTGTAAAAAAAAATCTGCACAATTTACGGTAAAATACCGGCATCTGTGGTTGCCAGGAATACACCCTAAAAATACAGTCACAATATATAAGACATGTATGTTGATGTTGAATCCATAAATTTTACAGTTGATAATTGTTCATGCTTACCGTGAACTACAAACCCCGTTTCCATATGAGTTGGGAAAGTGTGTTAGATGTAAATATAAACGGAATACAATGATTTGCAAATCATTTTCAACCCATATTCAGTTGAATATGCTACAAAGACATATACATATTTGATGTTCAAACTGATAAACATTTTTTTTTTTTGCAAATAATCATTAACTTTAGAATTTGATGCCAGCAACACGTGACAAAGAAGTTGGGAAAGGTGGCAATAAATACTGATAAAGTTGAGGAATGCTCATCAAACACTTATTTGGAACATCCCACAGGTGTGCAGGCTAATTGGGAACAGGTGGGTGCCATGATTGGGTATAAAAGTAGATTCCATGAAATGCTCAGTCATTCACAAACAAGGATGGGGCGAGGGTCACCACATTGTCAACAAATGCCTGAGCAAATTGTTGAACAGTTTAAGAAAAACCTTTCTCAACCAGCTATTGCAAGGAATTTAGGGATTTCACCATCTACGGTCCATAATATCATCAAAGGGTTCAGAGTATCTGGAGTAATCACTGCACGTAAGCAGCTAAGCCCGTGACCTTCGATCGCTCAGGCTGTACTGCATCAACAAGCGACATCAGTGTGTAAAGGATATCACCACATGGGCTCAGGAACACTTCAGAAACCCACTGTCAGTAACTACAGTTGGTCGCTACATCTGTAAGTGCAAGTTAAAACTCTCCTATGCAAGGCGAAAAGCGTTTATCAACAACACTCAGAAACGCCGTCGGCTTCGCTGGGCCTGAGCTCATCTAAGATGGACTGATACAAAGTGGAAAAGTGTTCTGTGGTCTGACGAGTCCACATTTCAAATTGTTTTTGGAAACTGTGGACGTCGTGTCCTCCGAACCAAAGAGGAAAAGAACCATCCGGATTGTTATAGGCGCAAAGTTGAAAAGCCAGCATCTGTGATGGTATGGGGGTGTACTAGTGCCCAAGACATGGGTAACTTACACATCTGTGAAGGCGCCATTAATGCTGAAAGGTACATACAGGTTTTGGAGCAACATATGTTGCCATGCAAGCAACGTTACCATGGACGCCCCTGCTTATTTCAGAAAAACAATGCCAAGCCATGTGTTACATCAATGTGGCTTCATAGTAAAAGAGTGCGGGTACTAGACTGGCCTGCCTGTAGTCCAGACCTGTCTGGACTACATGCTGAACATAAAGCAAGAATGGGAAATAATTCCACCTGAGAAGCTTAAAAAATGTGTCTCCTCAGTTCCCAAACGTTTACTGAGTGTTGTTAAAAGGAAAGGCCATGTAACACAGTGGTGAACATGCCCTTTCCCAACTACTTTGGCACGTGTTGCAGCCATGAATTTCTAAGTTCATTTTTATTTGCAAAAAATAAATAAAGTTAATGAGTTTGAACATCAAATATCTTGTCTTTGTAGTCCATTCAATTGAATATGAGTTGAAAAGGATTTGCAAATCATTGTATTCCGTTTATATTTACATCTAACACAATTTCCCAACTCATATGGAAACAGGGTTTGTACTATAAAAAAAAAGTATACAATGTTAACCTGTTCACAAAAAAAAAAAACTATAACATTTACGGTAAAATACTGGCAGCTGTGGTCGTAAAACAAATTAGGGACAATTTTAGTGTTGCCAATCAGCCTATCCCCATGTGCATGTGTTTGGAGGTGGGACGAAGTCAGAGTACCTGGAGAGAACCCACACAGTCACGGAGAGAACATGCAAACTTCACACACAAAGACCCCTAGCCCAGGAATCAAACCCAGGACCTTCTCAGTGTGAGGCACAAATGTTAACAACAGCCCCACTGTGCTGCTCTGTCACCAATACTAGTATCTGCAAAATCTCTCTGTTTTTGAGACATGTGAGCAATACATTAAGGATTTTAACTTGAAGGTATTTGTACAACCTTTCATTGGACAACTCACAACATGGCCTTCTGCAAAATGTTCCTTCAAGTGAGCTATCAACAATTCGCCTTAACTGCTCTGTTTCTGGTAAATAGCTGCTTGCAACCAGTTCCAACACACTAAAACACACAGTGGTTCATTTCGATGCAGTTTGCATGGAAGCACATAGACATAACCTCTCAATGTCTGAAACCACTTGACACAAAACTACAAGAAAACTTTAAGTAGGCTAATGCTTTAAGACAACCCCCCTAAAACAATTGAGGTATGCTGTCAGTTTAAGTGTACTATCTGGAGCCTATCCCAGCTGAGACTTGGTTAAAAGATTCCAATGTGTGTCTATGTACTTTTTGAGCACATTCAACAATACTGTGATAATAATGATAACAGTGATCATTTTTGTCACAATAACCATGATTTGAAATATTTACATCCTTATACGGCACTGGAAAACCTTTGACAACAAAATTATTTTTTTTAACACAGACGCTCTAGTCTAAAGTTGTGAGTTATTATTATATAGTGAATTATATTTATATAGCGCTTTTTCTCAAGTGACTCAAAGCGCTTTACATTGAGAAACCCAATATCTAAGTTACATTTTTAAACCAGTGTGGGTGGCACTGGGAGCAAGTGGGTAAAGTGTATTGCCCAAGGACACAACAGCAGTGACTAGGATGGCGGAAGCGGGGATCGAACCTGCAACCCTGAAGTTGCTGGCACGGCCGCTCTACCAACCAAGCTATACCGCCCGAAGTTTAGAATTATAATTCAATTGCCCAAAACACATTTTAATCCGATTTTTGGATTAATTTGATTTTAGTGGAGTTTATTTTATGTTTTTTAATTGCATTATTTTGGCGTCAGTGGTGTAGAACTGTGCTTTATCTGAGAGGTTACATTAATAAGCAGCATGAGACATGCTAAACGAGTTCCATTTGGAACTACAACCACACGATAACAATGTTTAAATTAACTCAAACTGTGGTATACGTACATTCCATTTACAAACCCCAAAACCAGTGAAGTTGGCATGTTGTGTAGTTCATAAACAATAACACAATACAACAATTTGCAAATCCTTTTCAACTTATATTCAATCGATATATTTAATGTTCAAACGGAGAAACTTGTTTTTTTTTGCAAATAATCTTTCATTTAGAATTTAATGACAGCAACACATTGCAAAAAAGTTGGCACAGGGGCATTTTTACCACTGTGTTACATGGCCTTTCCTTTTAACAACACTCAGTAAACGTTTGGGAACTGAGGAGACCAATTTTTGAAGCTTTTCAGGTGGAATTTGTTCCCATTCTTGCTTGATGTACAGCTTAAGTTGTTCAACAGTCTCTGTTGTGGTATTTTAGGCTTCAAATTGCACCACACACTGTCAATGGGAGACAGGTCTGGACTACAGGCAGGCCAGTCTAGTACCCGCACTCTTTTGCTATGAAGCCACGTTGTTGTAACACGTGGCTTGGCATTGTCTTGCTGAAATAAGCAGGGGCGTCCATGATAGCGTTGCTTGGATGGCAACATATGTTGCTCCAAAGCCTGTATGTACCTTTCAACATTAACGGTGCCTTCACAGATGTGTAAGTTACCCATGCCTTGGGCACTAATACACCCCCATACCATCACAGATGCCGGCTTTTGAACTTTGCGCCTATAACAATCCGGATGGTTCTTTTCGTCTATGTTCCGGAGGACACAACGTCCACAGTTTCCAAAAACAATTTGAAATGTGGACTCGTCAGACCACAGAACACTTTTCCACTTTGCATCAGTTCATCTTAGATGAGCTCGGGCCCAGCAAAACCGGTGGCGTTTCTGGGTGTTGTTGATAAATGGCTTTCGCTTTGCATAGTAGAGTTTTAACATGCACTTACAGATGTAGCGACAAACTGTATCAATTGATTATAGGTTGAAAAGGATTTGCAAATCATTGTATTCTGTTTTTATTTTTTGATTTACACAGCGTGCCAACTTCACTGGTTTTGGGTTTTGTACAAACGTAGTAGTACGCCAAAGAATCATTTGATTAAAGTACAGTGTTTTATATTCCTATATTCTGCCACAGTGTTACTGTTCAACATGTGTGTAATATTACAGTGGCCAAATATAATAAATACACTTCTTTAATAAACACTACTGTATTTTAATGTTGGCCATTACGGTGGTACTTGAAGAGCCAAGTGTTTTCTGAGGTGGTACTTGGTGAAAAAAGTTGAAGAGCCACTGAGCCATAGTTTTGATACAACTCTTCTACTCGATCTCAAACAGAGTGCAAGTGTACTTCCAGTGAATATACAACATAGTAGGCCTCCATTGTATTTTTAGATTTTTTTTTCTTCAGGCAAAAACTTTTTTCAAGTCATCTGACCCCATTTTAAAAACAACAACTAGTTATTGAAAGGAAACATGATTTAACGTTGCCTCTTTTTAATGGTATTCACCACTTGAATACCTTCAGGGGAGCTCTGCGTGCGCGTGTGTGTCCCCCTCTTTATAACATGTGTTAATGATGCATCAATCAAAACTCCTACGCCGGCTGACAGCGTAGTGAATTCTTTAATAATGCATGCCATAGCCGTGCAGGTTAGGACTTTACCATGTGAAAACTAATGACTCTTTACATTATCAGCAGCATATAAAAGGTGCTTGAAATCACCAAGTTGATAAGATAATGGGAGCAGCTACATCCAGCAGTGGCCTTTGAAGCAGCGGCGTCGACTACCAGCGGAGACGGTCAGCGAAAGAGACGTAAGCGGTGCGCTCGGAAGCAGAAGCGGGGGTGTCGGGCGGGGCTAACAACAAAGCTAAATGCTTTGTTGTTAGCGGGGCTAACGAAAAAGCTAAATGCTAATCCACAAAGAAGCGCTAATAAGGAGTCTGTTAAGCTAGAACTAGCCAGCGCCAGGCTGGATAATCCCTGCACACATAGCAATTCTTCTAGAATAATATACAACTCACATAATGTTTTTTCTGCGTCAGAGGTGGACATGCATTTTACTGAGGTGGCAAACAATCTAAAAATTCCTGTCATATCAATTCCTAGATATGGTCGAAATTATTTAAAGTGCACTATGCATAATAAACGTAACATTATTAATATTGCTACTACGGATACTTTCAACAAAAACTCCTCAAAACAGCCCACTACCTATAATATGGGCTTTTTAAACATAAGGTCATTGTCTTCCAAAACGTTATTAGTTAATGAAGTCATCAGAGACAACAATCTTGATGTCGTTGGTTTAGCCGAGACCTGGCTCAAACCAGACGAATTTTTTGCGCTGGGTGAGGCGTCTCCTCCTGGCTATGCGGGAACGCATATTGCCCGCCCCATTAAAAGGGGTGGGGGTGTTGCACTAATATACAACAAAAACTTTAGCCTTACCTCGGACCTAAATAATAAATATAACTCGTTTGAGGTGCTCACTATGAGGTTTGTCACACCGCTGCCTCTCCACCTGGCTGTCATCTACCGCCCCCCAGGGCCCTATTCGGACTTTATCAATGAATTTTCAGAGTTCGTTGCTGATCTAGTGACGCACGCCGACAATATAATCATAATGGGAGACTTTAACATCCATATGAATACCCCATCGGACCCTCCATGCGTGGCGCTCCAGACTATAATTGATAGCTGTGGTCTTACACAAATAATAAATGAACCCACGCATCGCAACGGTAATACGATAGATCTAGTGCTTGTCAGGGGTGTCACCACCTCTAAAGTTACGATACTCCCGTACACTAAAGTAATGTCCGATCATTACCTTATAAAATTCGAAGTTCGGACTCATTGTCAACAAACTAATAATAATAATAATAACTACTATAGCAGCCGCAACATTAATACTGCCACAACGACGACTCTTACTGACCTACTGCCTTCAGTAATGGCACCTTTCCCAAATTATGTGGGCTCTATTGATAACCTCACTAACAACTTTAACGACGCCCTGCGCGACACCATTGATATTGTAGCACCGCTAAAGCTAAAAAGGGCCCCTAAAAGGCGTACCCCATGGTTTACAGAAGAAACTAAAGCCCAGAAATTATCATGTAGAAAGCTGGAACGCAAATGGCGTGCGACTAAACTTGAGGTTTTCCATCAAGCATGGAGTGATAGTTTAATAACTTATAAACGCATGCTTACCTCAGCTAAAGCTAAATATTACTCAAATCTCATCCACCTCAACAAAAATGATCCTAAATTTTTGTTTAGTACAGTAGCATCGCTAACCCAACAAGGGACTCCTCCCAGTAGCTCCACCCACTCAGCAGATGACTTTATGAATTTCTTTAATAAGAAAATTGAACTCATCAGAAAAGAGATTAAAGACAATGCATCCCAGCCACAACTGGGTTCTATTAACACAAATATGACTGTATATACGACGGACATTGCCCTCCAAAATAGTTTCTCTCTCTTTGATGAAATAACATTGGAGGAATTGTTAAAATGTGTAAATGGGACAAAACAAACAACATGTTTACTTGACCCAATTCCTGGGAAACTTATCAAGGAGCTTTTTGTTTTATTAGGTCCATCAGTGTTAAATATTATAAACCTATCACTTTCCTCTGGTACTGTTCCTCTAGCATTCAAAAAAGCGGTTATTCATCCTCTACTCAAAAGACCTAACCTCGATCCTGACCTCATGGTGAACTACCGGCCGGTGTCCCACCTACCGTTTATCTCGAAAATTCTCGAAAAAATTGTCGCACAGCAGCTAAATGAACACTTAGTGACTAACAATCTCTGTGAACCTTTTCAATCCGGTTTCAGGGCAAATCACTCTACGGAGACAGCCCTCGCAAAAATGACTAATGATCTATTGCTAACGATGGATTCTGATGCTTCATCTATGTTGCTGCTTCTTGATCTTAGCGCCGCTTTCGATACTGTTGATCATAATATTTTATTAGAGCGTATCAAAACGCGTATTGGGATGTCAGACTTAGCCTTGTCTTGGTTTAACTCTTATCTTACTGACAGGATGCAGTGTGTCTCCCATAACAATGTGACCTCGGACTATGTTAAGGTAACGTGCGGAGTTCCCCAGGGTTCAGTTCTTGGCCCTGCACTCTTTAGTATTTACATGCTGCCGCTAGGTGACATTATACGCAAATACGGTGTTAGCTTTCACTGTTATGCTGATGACACCCAACTCTACATGCCCCTAAAGCTGACCAACACGCCGGATTGTAGTCAGCTGGAGGCGTGTCTTAATGAAATTAAACAATGGATGTCCGCTAACTTTTTGCAACTCAACGCTAAGAAAACGGAAATGCTGATTATCGGTCCTGCTCAACACCAACATCTATTTAATAATACCACCTTAACATTTGACAACCAAACAATTAAACAAGGCGACTCGGTAAAGAATCTGGGTATTATCTTCGACCCAACTCTCTCGTTTGAGTCACACATTAAGAGTGTTACTAAAACGGCCTTCTTTCATCTCCGTAATATCGCTAAAATTCGTTCCATTTTGTCCACAAGCGATGCTGAGATCATTATCCATGCGTTCGTTACATCTCGTCTCGATTACTGTAACGTATTATTCTCGGGCCTCCCTATGTCTAGCATTAAAAGATTACAGATGATACAAAATGCGGCTGCTAGACTTTTGACAAAAACAAGAAAGTTTGATCATATTACGCCTATACTGGCTCACTTGCACTGGCTTCCTGTGCACCTAAGATGCGACTTTAAGGTTTTACTACTTACGTATAAAATACTTCACGGTCAAGCTCCTGCCTATCTTGACGATTGTATTGTACCATATGTCCCGACAAGAAATCTGCGTTCAAAGAACTCCGGCTTATTAGTGATTCCCAGAGCCCAAAAAAAGTCTGCGGGCTATAGAGCGTTTTCTATTCGGGCTCCAATACTATGGAATGCCCTCCCGGTAAAAGTTAGAGATGCTACCTCAGTAGAAGCATTTAAGTCTCATCTTAAAACTCATTTGTATACTCTAGCCTTTAAATAGACTCCCTTTTAGACCAGTTGATCTGCCGTTTCTTTTCTTTTCTTTTCTACTCTGCTCCGGGGTGGACCGCTAGCCTGTCCATCAGATGGGGACATCTCTACGCTGCTGACCCGTCTCCACTCGGGATGGTTCCCGCTGGCCCCACCATGGACTGGACTTTCGCTGATGTGTTGGACTTTCACAATATTATATCAGACCCACTCGACACCGAGGATGTCGTTGTGGCTTGTACAGCCCTTTGAGACACTAGTGATTTAGGGCTATATAAATAAACATTGATTGATTGATTGATTGAATCTACTTGGCATATCGCAACCTTGTAATTGCGACATGTGTCAGCATGCTTACTGTTCTTAAATTTAGGATAACCATGAAAATGTATTAAACTGTTGTTACTTAATGCTGTCATGACCATATATCGCTTCAGAGAGCACTTTGTTGAATTGTTTACTATTAGTATACAGTGGTAACTAACGATTACAATGTTGAAACAAAAATAAAATAAAACACAACATCAGTTAGCCATCTGGCTAGTTCTTGGCCAGAAACATTGTTTTACTTCTGTGTTGATGGTCCTTTCAGTTCACAAGCTAATAATTATTGTCTTGCTAACTAGTCGGTGTCATGATCTGTGGTCTGGATAATTTTTTTTGTTATTTTCTCTTTGTTTAAGACTCCAAGAGTTCCTGTTTTTGCGCTCCCTTGTTTGGTCACCATGGCGACTCATTGATTTCACCTGCCTCATGTGACACACGCACCTGGCTCTAATCAAAGAGACTATTTAAGCCTGTCGTTGCCAGTTAGTCGGGCTAGCGACATTGCTCTGTTGATGATCTTTTCATGCTCTGTTCATGCTGGTATTCTTGCTATTGCTCTTCTCATGCTTCATGCCATGCCAAGTAAGTTTTTGTTTATTCATGCCACAGTTAGCGACTTTTGTTTCATGTCCATAGTTCAGTCTAAGTGTTAGTTTTTGTTTCCTGCGTTAAGTTGTGCTTTCGCCTTGTGCGCCTTTTTGTTTTCACCTTTTTGAATCAAGATTAAATAATGTTCTTACCTTCTACCGTTGTCCAGAAAAGTCTGTTTGCGTCCTGGGAGAACAATCCTCGCAGAAAGCTGCGAAAAAAAACCCGTCATGACAGTCGGACTTAAATTTTTTGTAAAGTTAGCTACTTGTAAGGTAATCACAATTTACTACTCCCTGTTGCACTCGAAATGTATTGTTCTGCGAGATAGTCACTTTGTCATTTCCCTTTTTAGTTGTCTCGTTGGACTTAACACTTCTTGTTTCGTTGGCTAGTTAACTCCATTTATTTGTTGGCTGGTTGTCTTTTTGTACTTTCTGGGGAAACTCAGTTCATTTGTTGGTTTCCTTGGGAAGCTTATTGTATTTCCCGCTAGTTATAGGTTAGTGTAGCTTTTTAACTTCTTATATTTTGTATTTTTTTTAATCTTCTGTAACAATAAGTGGTATGAATAATAAATTGCCGTAAAACTCCCAACAATTAGTAGTACCATTTTAAGATGCAATTATCGTGGTTAATATTCGCACTTCGATCAATTAACGAACCGGATAGCGCTAGCTCGCTAGCTGGCTTATAAGCTACAGGAGGAATTAACGTCTTTCCACATTAAGAAACAACATATCCCAATCTAAACTTGTATAAAGACATTGCTTATGTTGTATGTTAAGTTTATGTGTAGGGCATCTGAGTCTGAAAATGACATAATCACTGTGATAACGAACCCTGGCTGCAGTTCTGTTAGGTACTCATCTGGACTGTGGAACCATTGGCACACATGTTTGTATGTCAGAAACTGACATTTGGGCTTTTTGTTTTATTGTTTTGTTTTTAACGTTTTGTATTATGTTTTTATATGTGTAATGGATCTTAAGGTCTGCAATAAAGATTGATGATTGCTGTTTGTGCAACTTAACTACTCAATTGTGCATATAAACCTCACAGGCTGCACTCTTAACACAGATTATACACACAAAAAAAATGCTGAGTTATTTTGATAACCCAATTTATGAGTTTCGAGTGTTGGGTTCAATTTTAGAGTTATTTTTATCGAGAGCAATCCATTTTTTGGGTTGTATGTGTTAGGGTTTAGTTCAAGAGTGGACCCCGGGATGCAGAGAACGGAGGCAAGGTATGCGATAGAAATGCAAAAAGTTTAATTAGTCCAAAATGTTAACAAAGGGTGATGGGGCAAAAGTGCACACCATGGGAAATATAACAAATGTTGTCTCTCTCGGAGGTTGACGGGGCAAATGCCGGGACGCACACAGCGTGGCAAAACAAGTCCTCTCAATATAAGGAGGCTAGGAAAATAAAACACAATGAAGTCAATATTACAGAATATACTAAGGCAACATACCATGGAAGCAGAGATCAGGTAGCACACGTCAAGGTGGAGTTCAGGAAACAATAACCAGCGAGGTCCAGCAGTGAGTGACGAGCCTTAATACTGGTGAGCTAATTGCCAGCAGGTGTGCCACCAGGTCCGCCCCTAGCCGAGGACGAATCGCTAAAAACAGGTGCAGACAAGGAGAAGGCAGGAAAACACTAAAAACACAACAGTACCCCCCCAAACCCCCCGCCCCCCCTTAGTGGACGCCACCTGGCGGCTTACCTGGCTTCTCCGGAAAATGATTATAAAAAACAGTTAACAGTGAAGGGTCAAGGATAAGTGATCGCGGGACCCAAGATCGGTCCTCGGGGCCGTAACCCTCCCAGTCGACCAGATACTGGAAACCCCTGCCCCTTCTCCTCACGTCGAGAATGGCATTGACTGTGAACGCCTGGTGTCCATCTATAAGCCTGGGAGCAGGAGGAGGCACCTCTTGAGGACTCAAGGGACTGGAGGACACAGGCTTGAGTAGGGAGACGTGGAAGGAGGGATGAATCTTGAGAGAGTCCGGAAGGTGTAGTCGAACTGCTGAGGGATTGATGACTCACTCAATGGTGTAAGGTCCAATAAAACGTGGCTGCAGTTTCTTGGAGCACACTTGGAGAGGTAAATCACGGGATGACAGCCATACCTTCTGACCGGGCCTGTAATCCGGTGCTGTGCTGCGGTGGCGGTTGGCAAGACGCTGGTTGCGCTCCGAGGTGCGTGACAGTGCAGACCGGGTATTCTGCCAGGCTTGCCATGCGCGGCGCAGGTGTGCAGCCACCGATGGAACAGCGACCTCTGATTCCAGGGAAGGAAACAAGGGAGGTTGGTACCCGTAGGCGGAGTGAAATGGGGACATACCTGTAGCAGAGCTGATGAGTGTATTGTGAGCATACTCAATCCAAGGTAGACCAAGCGCCCAGGAGGCCGGCTGCTGGTGGAAAACGCAGCGGATGGCAGCCTCCAGGTCCTGATTGGTGCACTCAGTCTGACCGTTAGTCTGTGGGTGGTAACCAGAAGAAAGGCTCGATGATGCTCCCAACGATTTGCAGGAAGCCTTCCATACTGCAGAAGAAAATTGTGGCCCTCTGTCCGAGACCACATCCATCGGGATACCATGCAGCCGGAACACATGAAGTACTAGCAGGTCTGCAGTCTCGAGTGCCGATGGCAACTTGGGCAGGGGGATGAAATGGGCCATCTTGGAAAAGCGGTCCACCAAAGTCAATATAACGGTGTTGCCCTTAGATGGTGGAAGTCCTGTGACGAAGTCCAACGCCACATGGGACCACGGGCGGGAGGGGATGGGAAGTGGCCACAGAAGACCAGCTGGTGCCCGATGAGAAGCCTTATTGCGGGCGCAGGTGGCACAGGCAGATACAAAGTCAGCTACGTCAGCCCTGAAAGTAGGCCACCAGAAGCGCTGGGCTAGGAGGAAAGCAGAACGGGTAATGCCTGGGTGGCAGGCGATCTTGGAGTTGTGGGCCCAGTTCAAGACCTCAGGACGGAGTTCTGGAATGACAAATAAGCGCCCCTGAGGACAGTTCTTAGGAGAGGAAACATTCTTGAGTCCTTCTGTCACGCGACCCTCGATGTCCCACTGTAGCGCTCCCAGCACTTGTGATGGAGGGATGATGGTCTCGGTTTTGACCTCCTCCTCGGGGCAGGCGTACATCCTAGACAAGGCGTCAGGCTTACCATTCTGGGAGCCGGGTCGGAAGGTCATGGTAAAGTTGAACCGGGCAAAAAATAACGCCCACCTAGCTTGTCTGGGGTTTAGCCGTTAAGCGGTGCGGATGTAGGCCAGATTATTATGGTCCGTGAACACCACAAATGGAACTTCCGAGCCCTCCAGCCAGTGCCTCCATTCCTGTAGTGCCAAGACAACAGCGAGTAGTTCTCTATTACCAATGTCGTAGTTGCGTTCCGCAGGAGTCAGGCGACGTGAGAAGAAGGCACAGGGGTGCAGCCTCCGAGCGGAGGTAGAGCGCTGGGAGAGAACAGCTCCCACTCCGGAGTCGGATGCGTCAACCTCGACAAAAAATTGAGAGGACACGTTAGGGTGGATAAGAACAGGGGCCGAAGTAAACAACAACTTAAGTCTATCAAAGGCAGTCTGTGTCTCTGAGGTCCACAAAAAGGTGAGCTTAGTGGACGTAATTCTAGTAAGTGGTTCAGCTACCTGACTAAAATTACGGATAAAACATCTGTAAAAATTAGCAAAACCTAAAAATCTTTGGAGGTGTTTTCTAGTCGTGGGGGTGGGCCAATCGACCACCGACTTGATCTTAGCGGGATCCGCTCGAAGTTGACCCTTCTCCACAATGAACCCCAAAAACGGAACAGATTCTGAATGAAACACGCACTTTTCGGCTTTGACAAAAAGTCTATTCTCGAGAAGACGTTGGAGAACTAGGCGAACATGCTGGACGTGAAGTTCGGGAGTGGGCAAAAAAATGAGGATATCGTCTAAGTCAGGGGTGTCAAACTCATTTTAGATCGGGGGCCACATGGAGAAAAATCTACTCCCAGGTGGGCCGGACAGGTAAAATCACGGCACGATAACTTAAAAATAAAGACACATTCAGATTGTTTTCTTTGTTTAAAAATAGAACAAGAAAATTCTGAAAATGTACAAATCATAATGTTGTTTTTTTGTTTTTTACACTTACATGTTGCGGTTAATAGTATTCTATCTTTATTTGTCGTTATTTATATTTTCTGAATACATTATGTGATAATGTTCATCAGTCAACTCATTGGTGTTAATTTTCAATCTATTACGATAAAAAAATTATATCAAAATCAAATTACAGGATGTTATTCATGTAAGTTTGCTCATTTTCCTTAACTGGTGCACTAACATCATGTGGTTTATTTTATTTTTTTACATATGTAGCATAATCTACAAAGATGCAAATAATTGGTATTGTGACATCTAGTGGACACATTTAGAACAGCAGTTTCTTTCATTCAAAAATTTTGGTTCATTTTTATACTTAGCAAACTCATCCCGCGGGCCGGATAAAACCTGTCCGCGGGCCTGATCCGGCCCACGGGCCGTACGTTTGACACCCCTGGTCTAAGTACACGACCACAAATCGATCGAGCATGTCGCGCAAGACATCATTAATGAGGCTCTGAAAAACGGCCGGCGCATTGGTGAGGCCAAAAGGCATGACCAGGTATTCAAAATGACCTAGTTGTGTGTTAAACGCGGTCTTCCATTCGTCCCCTTGCTTTATTCTGACCAGGTGATAAGCATTACGGAGATCCAATTTGGTGAAATATTTGGCCGTGTGTAAGGGGTTAAATGCAGAGTTGAGAAGCGGAAGGGGATACTTATTTTTAATCGTAATAAGATTAAGGACCCGATAATCAATACAAGGACGGAGTGTCTTATCTTTCTTTTCCACAAAAAAAAACTGGCGGCTAGAGGAGAGTTGGAGGGGCGGATGAGACCCGAAGCGAGTGACGTGGTGATATAGTCCTCTAGTGACTCTCGTTCTTGCTTTGAAATATTATAAAGACGGGACGAAGGAAGTGTAGCACCCGGGAGGAGATTAATAGAGCAGTCATAGGGACGGTGTGGAGGTAATGACAATGCGCGGTCTTTACTGAAGACCTCCTTAAGGTCGTGGTAATCAGTGTGAACAACCGACAAATCTATGATCTCCGGGGTAACGACACGTGCGGGCCCGCTG
Source organism: Entelurus aequoreus (assembly GCF_033978785.1). NCBI lineage: Eukaryota > Metazoa > Chordata > Actinopteri > Syngnathiformes > Syngnathidae > Entelurus > Entelurus aequoreus. The sequence goes on from NC_084733.1 coordinate 29,000,387, forward strand.
CGAGGGCATGCGGACTGGAGACAATGTGTGTGACAAAAATTTCCCCAATTAATGATCTTCGTCTTGACCCAGTCAATATGGGGATTATGCAGGGCTAGCCAGGTAAGACCGAGCACAACAGGAGCTGAGCGAGAGGGAATGACGAGAAAACAAATAGACTCAAAATGGTTACCAGATAATTTAAGCATTAATGACACAGTCTGATGAGTAACGCTCGCCAGATGGCCCCCGTCGAGAGATCGGACCACCCTAGGTCTGAGTAATTCGGAAACGGGAATGGACAAGCGCTTAACAAGTGCTTCATCAATAAAATTGTCATCAGAACCCGAGTCAATAAGAGCACAAATGTCAAAATGCTTATCCTTATCCCAGGTGAGCATGCCAGTGAGTTGAAGTCGTGGCTGAGTCTGACCTGTAGATGGCGGTGGAGGAGCAGGAGCGGTCGCTGGCGCCTGAGTAGCTGGGGTGCAAGGTGAGGATGCTTGAGATCGATGGGGAAGCGAAGCTAGAGGGCGTCGAGTAGGCGGAGCTTGAGTGCGACAGCGGGCAGGGCGATGAGGACAGTGGGTGACGCGATGTTCAGCCTCTCCGCAATACAAACAGAGTTGAAGACGAAAGCGACGATCCCTCTCAGCTTGAGTGATATGAGTTCCTCCAAGCTGCATGGGTTCCTCCTCCCATGATATCGGCCCAGTGTCGACACTGGGTATCGGTGCCGCCGTGGTTTGCTGAGCTCCATGGCCACTCCCACTATACGTGGAGGTGCGCAGCCCCTGTCATCGGACCGTCTCTCTCTCCCAATCAACGAGTCGATTCTCAACTTCCACCGCCATTGTGACAAGTTCGTCGAGGTTATCGGGAATTTTAAGCGGAATTATAAGTTTCCGGACTCGCTCGGCCAGGCCGAGGGAGAAAACGTCCATCAATGCGGAAGTGGGCCATCCACTTACCGCAGCCAGCCTTCTGAACTCAATGGCAAAGTCTGTGACGCTGCGCAGCCCTTGCTGCAGACGTAATAACGAACGAGCCGCCTCACGTCCTGGCTTTTCGCGTTGAAAAATGTTTTTCATCGCCTTGGAAAAAGCGGCGTACGAGGAACACAAGGGAGATCCACGCCCCCATTCTGCGGTGGCCCAGGCGGACGCCCGGCCACTCTTGTGGGACATGACGAAAGCCACGCGAGCTCTTTCAGAGGAAAAGGATGTGGGTAAGAGTTCAAAATAAATCTCACACTGGGTGAGAAAAGGTTGCACGTCACCTGACTCGCCTAAAAAAACGCTCGGGCTTGGAGAGTGGAGGACATGACGCAGGAGGAGTGTCGTTGGGTAAAGGCACATTTTCCGGACGTACCTGCTGGAATGCTGGGTTGACCGTGGGGGAAGACAACGCCTGCAGTAAGTACGTTTTCCAGCTTTCTCCCCAATGTGTCAAGGCGGGTGTCTTGGCGTTCCGTCATGGCGTTGACACAAGCTCCAAGAACGCCAAGTTGTTCCTTTTTGTTGTCCCAGTCGAATAGCTTGTTGGTTCAACGCCCTTCTTACCGGGTCCATCTCTGCGGGGTCCATGATAATGGCTGGTTATTATGTTAGGGTTTAGTTCAAGAGTGGACCCCGGGATGCAGACAACGGAGGCAAGGTATGCGATAGAAATGCAAAAAGTTTAATTAATCCAAAATGTTAACAAAGGGTGATGGGGCAAAAGTGCACACTATGGGAAATATAACAAATGTTGTCTCTCTCGGAGGTTGACGGGGCAAAAGCCGGGACGCACACAGCGTGGCAAAACAAGTCCTCTCAATATAAGGAGGCTAGGAAAATAAAACACAATGATGTCAATATTACAGAATATACTAAAGCAACATACCATGGAAGCAGAGATCAGGTAGCACACGTCAAAGTGGAGTTCAGGAAACAATAACCAGCGAGGTCCAGCAATGAGTGACGAGCCTAAATACTGGTGAGCTAATTGCCAGCAGGTGTGCCACCAGGTCCGCCCCTAGCCGAGGACGAATTGCTAAAAACAGGTGCAGACAAGGAGAAGGCAGGAAAACACTGAAAACACAACAGTATGGGTATTATTTTAACTCAATTTCTGGGATTTCAAAACTATGAACGATTTTTGGGTTGTTTTTTCAATGAGTAACGCATTTATGGGTAAAAGGTTTTTTTTTTATTAAAAAGGTACTTTTTTCTTGAAGGGAATTTTATTAAGGATTAATCTCATTATCATTATTTACAATCACACATCTTATGTACATGAAAATATTTGAGCATGCTGTATAGAACTACTAATGTCATGATCCGTCATGTCTGTTACGTTTTTGACTACCTCAGTTCCTGTTTTGAGCACCCCTAGGTTTGTGTTTTAGTTGCCATGACTGCAGATTGTTTTCACCTGCCTCTGATTAGTGTTCGGGACGCTCACCTGCTCCTGGGCACTAATCAGAGAGCTACTTATTCCCTGCTTTTCGCCACACTCAGTCTGGCTTTCTTATTTGCTTTCATGCAACAGTTACAACGGCTACTAATTTGATTCCTGGGCTAAGCTTCGCCTTTTTGTTTGCCTGCTTACATGCTAAGCTTTTCTTGTTTGCTATTCCGTTAGCTTCCCGTGCTATTGGCACGCTGGTGCTCTTTTGTTTGTATACCGCATGATTTATGGACAATAAATCATTTCCTTACCTACACCTTGCCTCCGGAGTCCCGTCTGCATCCCGGGAGAACGATCCATGCAGTAAAATGCGACCTCGACTATGACCATACAGGGAATTTCTTGTAAAAAAAAAATGTCATTCATATCTTGCTTTTGAGTATATTTTAATAGAATCAAAATAATGTTGATCTGTAGTTGGGAAGGAGTATGACAAACCAGCGATAAAATGTTTAATTTTTAACCAACTATTGGGTCAAGGAGCGCTAAATTGCGCAACCCAATAGTTGGGTCTGGAATTACCCAACATTGTAGTGAGCATAACTCAGCTTTTTTGTGAAATAAATTCAACCCAATAATTGGGTTATGAATCAACCAACATTGAGTTAGCATAACTCAACTTTTGGATTAAATAATTCAACCCATTAGATTGGTTGGGAATAACCAAACATTAAGTTATCATAACTCAACTTTTTGGTTAAATAATTCAACGCAAAAGTTGGGTTGAAAAAATGTACCCAAAATGTTGAGTTAAAATAACACCCCCATAACTCTGAACCAGCAGTTGGGTTGAAATTGGGTTGTTTTTCAACCCAACATTTTTTAGTGTTGTGGTGGAAGGTCCGAATCTTAAACAGCAACAAAAGGGAATTTAGTACAAAAGTTGTATTTACCCATAATCAAATGGTACAAACAGACAACGTCCTCCGCAGACGTTGGATAAATCGAGAATCATGCGAATCATACATAGACTTGGTCTACCTGGCCATTTATGTGTTTCTCTCATGTGTCAAGGTCCCGTTGTTTTGGACCTGTTTATTCTGCAACCTCCTTGAATCCTTTAGCCATAACAAACAATCAAAACATTTTGTAGAATGGTCAGACCGACCGTATATTCAACTCTCACCCACATATGCTCCTTCAATGGCACAGAATAGAAAAAAAGAAACGAGCAGACATTCTTAATGCTTTTCGACCTCGTTCTCTTTTCGGACTTCGACAGACACATGAGGGGTCTACAGCAGGAGGTGAACTTGCGTGACGGTACATAAACCGGAACCGTTTGCCTTCATCATTATTATTATCAAAACCATTACAAATTAAAATGAATAAAATAAACATATTTTAACACTCACTTATGAAATAGAGACGAACAATATGTATTGTTTCTTTTGTCTAAAAAGTATATTGTGTGTTATAGAAATTCTTATAGATACAATTTGGTTGAATTTTACCAGGGGTTGTGAGAATATTCAACAATACTGCGACAGTAATAACTGAATCTTTTTGGTCAAAATATCCATCCATCCATTTTCTACCGCTTGTCTCTTTCTCGGTCGTTGGGGGTGATGGAGCCTATCCCAGCTGCAGTTGGGCGGAAGACAAGGTACACCCTAGACAAGTCGCCACCTCATCGCACAGCCAACACAGATAGACAGACAACATTCACACACTAGGGCCAATTTAGTGTTGCCAATCAACATATCCCCAGGTGCGTGCCTTTGGAGGACCCGGAGGGAACCCACGCAGTCACAGGGAGAACATGCAAACTCCACACAGAAAGATCCCGAGCCCGGGATTGAACTCAGAACCTTCGTATTATGAGGCACATGCACTAACCCCTGTACCATCGTGCTGCCTCCGCATAACATTGTATCCTTATTCATGTGAAAGAAAACGAAAAAAGAAAGACATATAGATCAACTTACAACAAATAAAAACTTTATCAACATGGTTATTTAGTATGTAATGAAACGATTTAAAGTGCATCAATTTACCTAAAATTAAAAACAGCTTTTTATCCTTATTTAAGCTATAAACATTTTTGACTGACTTGAGCCATCTGAAACAAAAATTGAGCTGTTTGGCCACAATACCCAGCAATATGTTTGGAGGAGAAAAGGTGAGGCTTTTTATTCCCAGGAACACCAATCCTACCATCAAGTATGGTGTTGGTAGTATTATGCTCTGGGCCTGTTTTGCTGCCAATGGAACTGGTGCTTTACAGAGAGTAAATGGGACAATGAAAAAGGAGGATTACCTCCAAATTCTTCAGGACAACCTAAAATCATCAGGGCGCAGTTGGGTGTTCCAACAGGACAATGACCCCAAACACACGTCAAAAGTGGTAAAGCAATGGCTAAATCAGGCTAGAATGAAGGTTTTAGAATGGCCTTCCCAAAGTCCTGACTTAAATGTGTGGACAATGCTGAAGAAACAAGTCCATGTCAGAAAACCAACAAATTTAGCTGAACTGCACCGATTTTGTCAAGAGGAGTGGTCAAAAATTCAACCAGAAGCTTGCCAGAAGCTTTTGGATGGCTACCAAAAGCGCCTTATTGCAGTGAAACTTGCCAAATGACATGTAACCAAATATGAACATTGCTGCATGTATACTTTTGACCCAGCAGATTTGGTCACATTTTCAGTAGACCCATAATAAATTCATAAAAGAACCAAACTTCATGAATGTTTTGTGTGACCAACAAGTATGTGCTCCAATCACTTTATCAGAGTTGTAGAAATTATTGGAAACTCAAGACAGCCATGACATTATGTTCTTTACAAATGTAAAGAACTTGTAAACTTTTGACCACGACTGTATATAATTCTTCTTTTTAAAACTTGGGACTTCCAATCCACTTTGTTTATATAGCGCATTAAACAACAAAAATGTTTCCAAAGTGCTACACAAAAATATTAAAAACAAGATACAAATACTATCCTTAGCTCCACCAACGACTGAATAGAAACAAAATAAATACATATAAAACCAATATAAAAATAAATATGATTAAATACGATTTTAAAGGGTAAAACCAATCAAAACAATAAATAGAAATACATATTTAACAACACAGAGGACCACACATCCATTTGGTCCTCTGTTGACTGTTGATCATGTTGACTTCCCCCGGGCCGGATTTTGGACGATTGTTTGGGGATCCCTGCTTTAACATATACAAACCAAAAATGAATAAAACTAATTATGCTGATTTTTTTTTTTTTATCACAAAATGAGGAAGTCAGGATTAATGGCTGCAATGAGCACGTTTTGTAGTGCACAGTTTACTGTGCTGCATGGTACTTATACACATGTCCTTCCCCCCAGGCGTCGCAACGCCCCCCAGGGGTGCCCGTCTCACTATTTGAGAAGAATTGCTCTAACAACACACGTTTGCAGCAACCGTCTCAGTCTGATAAAAAACATGAGTATGCCCTAACACAGCCATGATGCTGCATTCGATGGACAGGATTAATCATCTCAGATGTACCGTGGGCATGCTCCGTTTTGCCCCCGGAGGAAATACCTTTCCCGAGCGAGGCAGAGATTGGTTGGGCTGGCTGGCCTGTGATAATGCAACTCTCTGAGGAGTCCGTATTGATTACAGCTGCCACCTGAGGCTCGCTGCAGCCATGTGCTTTGACAACTTGCAGCGAGATGGATAACTGCTACAACATCACTAGAAGAGGTGGAAGGCCAGCTGATTTTTTTTTTTTTTTTTAAACAACGTTTTTAATTGGATTTCTTGCAGGTGCACTTTTGTGAGCAACCATGTGACAACATCTAAAATTGAGAAACACATATTGTCACTCTTATTTTATGGTAGAAGTCCATGTTATTGCACCGGCTCCCTACTGAAAAGATGTTGAGTTTATGGTGTTGATTATGGAGATGAGAAAACTTGAGAGAGTAAAGACCATGAAGTGTGCGAGTGGAGCGGCGCTCCCACACAGGAGAGTCATAGAGCGAGCAAACTAAATGGGTATAAAGGGATCGGGTTGGCTTAGTCAGGATAAGAAACGGATCTACTGCTGTGTGTGTGTGTGTGTGTGTGTGTGTGTGTGTGTGTGTGTGTGTGTGTGTGTGTGTGTGTGTGTGTGTGTGTGTGTGTGTGTGTGTGTGTGTGTGTGTGTGTGTGTGTGTGTGTGTGTGTGTGTGTGTGTGTGTGTGTACACTTGTGGGTTTAGATGTGTCTTGCTTTCTCCCCATCTTGCTCTGTTTTCACACACCGGAAGCTTTATTTACTATGCAGTTCTCACACTAGACCGGGGGTCGGCAACCCGCGGCTCTAGAGCCGCATGCGGCTCTTTAGCGCCGCCCTAGTGGCTCTCTGGAGATTTTTCAAAAATGTATGAAGAATGGAAAAAGATGAGGGGAAAAAAATCTATTTTTTTGTTTAGTATGGTTTCTGTAGGAGGACAAACATGACACAAACCTCCCTAATTGTTATAAATCACACTGCTTATATTAAACATGCTTCACTGATTCGAGTATTTGGCGAGCGCCGGTTTGTCCTACTAATTTTGGCGGTCCTTGAACTCACCGTATAGTTTGTTTACATGTATCACTTTCTCCGACTTTCTAGGACGTGTTTTATGCCACTTTTTTCTGTCTCATTTTGTCCACCACACTTTTAACGTTGTGCATGAGTACACAAAGGTGAGTTTTGTTGATGTTATTGACTTGTGTGGAGTGCTAATCAGACATATTTGGTCACTGCATGACTGCAAGCTAATCGATGCTAACATGCTATTTAGGCTAGCGATATGTACATATTGCATCATTATGCCTCGTTTGTAGCTATATTTGAGCTCATTTAGTTTCCTTTAAGTCCTCTTAATTCAATGTATATCTCATGACACACTATCTGTATGTAATATGGCTTTTAATTTTTTGCGGCTCCAGACAGATTTGTTTTTTGTATTTTTGGTCCAATATGGCTCTTTCAACATTTTGGGTTGCCGACCCCTGCACTAGACTCATCAAAACACCCCCATGAAGTCCCAACACGCAGCTGCTTAACTCAGCATTTGGTGCGCTGCCTCAAATTGAGTCATGTGATCATATGTGGCACAATTTGCCATATTGTGTCCTGCTAAACTTGAGCAAACATTTACCCTGCTTAATGATGATTCATTATCATTCCTCCACTACTTGTACAGCCCTTTGAGACACTTGTGATTTAGGGCTATATAAATAAACATTGATTGATTGATTGATACTACAAATAACATGTTTTCCCTGCGCCGTGCATGTCTTTTGTAGTGAACCTTTAACATTCAGACTATGATTCCCCCCATAGAAGAGAATTGAAATGTGTCAGGACGAGGAGTTTTTCGCAGCTTACTGCGAGATTTGTTCTCCCGGGATGCAAACGGACTAGACCGGACAAGGCTTGAAGGTAGGAACATTATTTAATCTCTCTATAAAGGGGTACAAACAAAAGGCGCTCACAAGGCGAAGGCACAAACTTGGCGCAGGGAACAAAACTAACACTTTAACGTAAACTATACACATAAAACAAAGAACACTTACTGTGGCATGAAAAGAGCAGCATGAACTATGGCATGAGCAGAGCATGAAATGAACATCACAGAGCAAATACGGAGTAATGTCGCCAGCCCGACTAACTGGCAACGACAGGCTTAAATAGTCGTCTCTTGATTAGAACAGGTGCGTGCATAAGGCAGGTGAAACAGAGTAGTCATGGAAACCAAAACAAACAAGAGTGCGCAAAAACCATCAGAACATAACCAAACAAAACATGATCTAGACCACAGATCATGACAAAATGTAAAAAGTGTTAAAAAAAAATCAATTGCTCACTTTTATGGCAAACAACTATGGTGGAAATTAACAATCAAATAACTGATTTTGTATATCTAGTTTCAAAAGGAGGTCTGACAGTTCTGCACTCCTGTTTTTGTGTCAATTTTCTACAATGCTGTTACAGCTAAAGCCGCTCCTCTCCTGCACAATCAGCAATCTACACACCTGCCGCTGATTAAATCTCCACGTCCTTCATAAGCCAGCGGATCCTGCGTTCCAGTGCCAGAACGTAGCTACTCGTCTTGTACAGTAAGCCCTACACGTCTCTAGCTCTCCTCGCCTATGTGCTCCCTTGCTCTAATAATAATAATAATAATGGATTAGATTTATATAGCGCTTTTCTAGACACTCAAAGCGCTTCACAGAGAGGTGAGAACCCATCATTCATTCACACCTGGTGGTGGTAAGCTACCTTCATAGCCACAGCTGCCCTGGGGTAGACTCAACCCCTCCGACCAAATTAATATGCCGTGCATGCTTAAAGTGATCAAAATACGTAAATAATGAATGTTATTATGAATGTGCTCGTTACTACATTACATATATGATTGATAATATTCCCTCCAGATTCCTCAGGGACTCTGCCTCCATCATTGCCCCGATCATCACGCACATAATAAACCTATCAATTACACAAGGCCAAGTACCAAAAGATTTTAAGATAGCAAGAGTAACTCCCCTCTTTAAAAAAGGAAGCAAATTGGAACCTGGCAACTACCGACCTGTTTCTATTCTCAGCTCCATTTCGAAAGTAATGGAGAAAATAGTTTATGAACAGGTCGATAGTTACCTTGCCACTAATAAACTCATGTACAAATTCCAATCCGGCTTCAGAACTAACCACTCCACTGACACATGTCTTCTCTATCTGACCGACCACATCAAACATGAGGTGGACGCGGGCAAATACTGCGGCGTGGTCATGCTGGACCTTCAGAAGGCCTTTGACACCGTTAACCACGCTATACTGTTGGATAAGCTCAGAGCAATCAGATTTAACAAAACCTCATGGAGCTGGATGCAATCTTACTTGGAGGGGAGGGAGCAGGTGGTAGAGGTGAACGGCACCGTCCCCCCCCCCCCCCCCCCCCCCCCTCTCGGTGAGCTGTGGAGTCCCCCAAGGCAGTATATTGGGACCTTTACTGTTCCTAATATACATAAATGACATGTCATCGGCATGCGACTGTGAATTGTTTTTGTTTGCGGATGACTCTGCCCTGCTGTTTTCCGGCAAGGACAAGTCACAGGTGGAGAAAATCCTCAGTGCCGAGCTGTGTAGAACTTGCACCTGGCTCGCTGACAACAAGCTATCCATACACTTGGGTAAAACAGAATCCATCCTGTTTGGGTCCCACATCAACCTTAAGAGGGTCAATGACTTCACCATAAAAGTGGGTGACATTGTTATCACCAGGAAAGATGAGGTCACCTACCTAGGTTCCATTCTAGAGGCTAACCTTTCCTGTGATAAAATGGCAACCAAGGTAATCAGAAAGGTTAACCAACGAACGAGATTTCTCTACAGAATCTCCTCTCTGGTCAACAAAAGCACCTTGAGGATTCTGGCGGGAACTCTCGTTCAACCCTTTTTCGATTACGCATGCACCTCCTGGTACCCTAGCACCTCCAAAACCCTCAAATCTAAACTCCAAACATCTCAGAACAAGCTTGTCAGGTTACTTCTAGACCTCCACCCCAGATCCCACCTCACTCCTACCCACTTCTCTAAAGTGGGCTGGCTCAAGGTGGAGGACAGAGTTAAACAACTTGCACTGAGCCTAGTCTATAAAATCCGCTACACCTCCCTGATACCGAAGTACATGTCAAACTACTTCCTTAACGTAAATGACCGCCATAACCACAACACCAGGGGGAGCTCCACTAACCACGTTAAACCCAGATTCCGAACTAACAAAGGTCTTAACTCATTCTCTTTCTATGCCACATCAATGTGGAATGCGCTCCCAACAGGTATAAAAGAAAGGGCATCTCTATCCTCCTTCAAAACCGCACTAAAAGTTCACCTCCAGGCAGCTACAACCCTAAACTAACACCCTCCCCGGATTGCTAATAATCAAATGTAAACAATCAAATGCAGATACTTTTTATTATGCCTTCTGATCTCTCTCTCTCTCTCTCTCTCTCTCTCTCTCTCTCTCTCTCTCTCTCTCTATATATATATATATATATATATATGTCCACTACTTGCTGTCCATATCCTACCCCCCACCCCCTCCACACCCCTGATTGTAAATAATGTAAATAATTCAATGTGATTATCTTGTGTGATGACTGTATTATGATGATAGTATATATGATAGTATATATCTGTATCATGAATCAATTTAAGTGGACCCCGACTTAAACAAGTTGAAAAACGTATTCGGGTGTTACCATTTAGTGGTCAATTGTACGGAATATGTACTTCACTGTGCAACCTACTAATAAAAGTCTCAATCAATCAATCAATCAATATGTTTAACATAATTTATATGAAGATGTTTTTTGAAGGGCTTTATAAGCAGAATTGAAGGGCTCCATAGGCTCCATTGTAAGCGAACTTTTGATCGCATGTATTTAATATTTAGAATGCATTAAAAAAAGAGTAAAATGCATAATCAACGTCGTATCAATGTCTTGTGCCTACTGTGTACGGGTTATTGTGTGTCGAATTTTGAGGAAAAAATATATATATTACATTTTGGATTGAGGCTATAGCATAACAAAATGTGGAAAAAGTGAAGCGCTGTGAATACTTTCCAGATGCACTGTAGGTAAAGCCTGGGGAGGCAGTACACTGCAGAGCTGTCCGATAAACAGATGGGGAGGACTGTCATGAAACAACTCACGGACGGCCTGGCAAGGATCGACCAGAGCCAACTCCCTGGAAAGTACAAGGTCTGGTGCTACCAGTTCATACTCTACAGGAGGGTGATGTGGCCTCTGAAAATGAGCGAGATCCCCTCATCTGCCGTGAGTAAGATGGATGGAAAAGCCAACTCATTCATCAGAAAGTGGCTGGGACTACCACGGTGCCTTTCAGAAACGGGCCTCTTTGGGAAGAACGCACTGCAGCTGCCACTGCAGTCTATCAGTCTGGGCTATATGCAGGAGAAGTCCAGGCTGGTCCTCGAACTAAGAGAGTCCACTGACCAGTCAGTAAGGAACGCCAATGCCAAGGTTCCCACTGGCCGAAAGTGGAAAGCCCAAACTGAGGTTGACCGAGCTGTCAGTAGGCTGCATCACCAAGAGCTCATGGGCAGAGTCCAGGCAGGAAGAGCAGGGCTAGGATGGGGAGAAGCGCCTCGGTTCTGGTCTAAGGCCAACCGCAAGGAGAGGAAGGAGATGGTGGTGGCGGAGGTGACGAGGATGGAGGAAGAGCGCTATAAGATCAAGGCCGTGTCGCAGGGCCGACAAGGAAGGTGGACAACCTGGGAGGGAGTGGTCAACCGGAACATCAGCTGGTCCGACCTGTGGAAGATTCCACAGGCAAGGATCAGCTTCCTTATTCGTTCAACCTACGACACGCTTCCCTGTCCTCGTAACCTTCACCAATGGTTCGGGAACGAGGAATGCTGCTCACTCTGCAATGCTCCCAACGCAAGCCTCCAGCACATCTTGTCGGGCTGCAAGACCGCACTCTCTCAGGGGCGCTATAGATGGCGCCACGACCAGGTCCTGAGGAAACTAGCGGAGGTGCTGGAGGGGTGTCGACAGGGCAGCAAAGAATCACCACCAGCAGAGAACCATACCAGCTTTGTCACGGAAGGGGGGGGTCAAAGATACATCAGGCCAAGAGAGACAGCAGCAAGGCCCTTTTCCCCAGACCAGGAGTGGGACATGAGGGTTGACCTCAATAGGCAGCTCCGGTTCCCCACGGAGATCACCACTACATCTCTCCGCCCGGATATTGTAGTGTGGTCCAGCAAGGCAAGAGTGGTGCACCTTATTGAGCTGACCGTACCATCGGAGGAGGGGATCGAGGCCGCCTTTGAGTGAAGAAGGCCAAGTACTCGGAGCTGGCTGCTGAGTGCCGGGAGGCTGGCTGGAAGACAACCATCTACCCAGTAGAAGTTGGCTGCCGAGGCTACGTGGGGCTGTCAACCACACGCCTTTTGAGGGACGTAGGAGTGACTGGAAGAAAGCTGAGAAAGGCCATAAAAGATCTGGCAGAGGAGGCCGAGAAAGGCAGCTTTTGGCTCTGGCTGAGGAGGAAGGACAGGAGCTGGGGAAAGAACAACTAACCCCGATAACAGCCGCAGGGGGTAACAGCTATCAGCTGCAGGGGGTGACAGGGAGACGTCCCTGTCACTGCTCCGCCACCAGGAGACGTTCCAGGATTAAAGGAGTGAAACGTTGGTGAATGGTGGTTCCTGGCTGATGACTCTGCAGCTGACCCGTGGGCACTGGAGGAGGTGCGACAGGCAGCAATGCCAAGCAGGAAATACTACCTACCTGTTCATTAACTAGGTAGATGTTGGAATGGGATTTATGGCTATTCGAAGTGAGCCAGATCTTGAAGAAATGTTTATTGCAAAGGGTCGTTTAAAAGCTGGCTCTTCTAAATAACTTAAACAATCAGTGGTATCAAGATACAATTTGGATCAGAATAATTCAAACCAATGTATCTTCAATTGGTGGGAATTATTCTGAAACATTAATCATTATTTTATTTGGCTTATTTTTCTGACTCATTCGCGAACGCCACATTTCTAGTGGGTGTAGCTAAACAGCCCATCGCTGCAGGTTTTTCTTTAGACAGGAAACTAGTTCGGGCTAAATCAACATCTCCATTTTGCCTCATTTACAGAATGAATTAAAGTATGTAAGGACTAGCTGCAGTGTGCTTTAACAACCACCAAGTAGCATCTGTGAGCAGATAATACTGTATCATCTCTTTCTCTTTCAGACTTATCAGGTCATACCCTGGTTGGTAGTGCATTCTTCACTCATGCTTAAAGTAAACAATGAGGCTAGAATCCAACCTTATCTATTGGAAATAAGAATAGATTCTACACAATAATTGTGATTCATTTATAAACTGATAATTATCTCCAACTAATGATGCAAAGGTCTTTTTTTCAACACTATCACAAAAGTAAGCAAGTAAACCACCAGGAAAGTTGAAAAAAAGTTCTGCCATTAATGACTAATTTTTAGAATATTTGACTAATCTAAATGACTAACTAAAACGGAATAATGCTTGCTATGCCTAGTAATAAATTGCAGTGAAAGCAAGCAGGCTTGCAGCTATACATTTGTGTATTTTTCCTTATGAATTAATAATATTACAAATATTTAAAAATCAGGTTCGCGGTAACAAAAGCTCCTCCTAGGGCTGTTGACGTATGTGGTAACATACAGTAGTGCCTAATTTTCGGTTTTCAAACGTGTTCGCCCAATGTTGTTGCTTTGTGTAGCTGTTTTTCTGTTTATCTATTTGCTAATTTCCTGTTCATAGCTGGTTACTCACCTTTACATTATTTTACTTTTAAGATATCTCAGAGGTCACCAAGGCTTCTGTCTCCTGCTCCCATTTTCCTTGGGGTAGGGATGTATATTGTTAAGATTATATTGATATGATACCCTACCATTTTTATTTGTATAAGGGGTTAACATTATGTAACATCTCACAGTAGGGAAGTCTTTTATCAACATATAAACATATTAAATCTTAAACAACTCAACTAGGTTTTCTAAATAAAGGGCACCACAAAAAATGACTTTATTGGCTTTATTTTAACAAAAAGTCTTAGGGTACATTAATCATATGTTTCTTATTGCAAGTTTGTCCTTAAATAAAATATAACAACTTGTCTTTTAGTAGTAAGTAAACAAACAAAGGCTCCTAATTTAGCTGCTGACATATGCAGTAACATATTGTGTCATTTATCATTCTATTATTTTGTCAAAATTTTTAAGGACAAGTGGTAGAAAATGATATATTAATCTACTTGTTCATTTACTGTTAATATCTGGTTATTTTCTGTTTCAACATGTTCTGTCTACACTTCTGTTAAAATGTAATAATCACTTATTCTTCTGTTGGTTGATACTTTACATTATTTTTGGATGATACCACAAATTTGGGTATCAATCCGATACCAAGTCGTTACAGGATCATACATTGGTCATATTCAAATTCCTCATGTGTCCATGGACATATTTCCAGGGTTTATAAACATAATATACATTTTAATAAAACGAAAAAAGATTTTTTGATGCTAAAACATATCGATGTAATCATAGCAGTATCAACTAGATACGCTCCTATACTTGGAATTGCAACCCCATGCAAAATATAATACTTGCAAATGAGTCTCAGAAATGTAATAAAAAACAAGATATAACAACTAGACAGTACAGTTATCATATTTAACTTATGTTTAAATGTTACATTAAAACATTTTATTTTATTGTTAAACTATTAACGTGATAACACATAAAAACTACCAACATTTGGTACTGCTGAATACCTGTCATCGATTCCCAGGTACCGGAATTGGTACCACATCGGTTTGAATGTGAAAAGTACCGATCCCTAGTTACCAGTACAAGCGTTTTATTTATAAATTGCACAACACCAGAATATTTGCTTGCTTCTTTTTCAAAAATTTCAAAACAACGCATCAGTTTCTCAGTGGAAATTGCTATATAATCAAATGTAGTTGTATTGTTGTAATACAACAATGAGGCATTTATAAATGTATGTTATGCATTAAGTTTTGCAGTTACATTTGCAAGCATGACCTCCATATGACCCGCAATAGAAACAAGTTTGACACGAAATGTTGCCATAAGCTAAAATAAAACTCGAAGCTTGCTGAACTGAGCCCTCAATAAGGCGCTTTGATGTTTTATGTGATGTCATGCATGACTGCTGCTGGAATGATAGGTGCAATCAAAAGCCAATTAGAAAAAAAGTGTTGTTTGATTTCATTTTGCCTCTGTCTGCACAGCTGATGAGGTAGGGAACACACGGAAGCATTAATGGACGTGGAACCAAAATAAACCATTTCCAAGTATAAGAAAAGAGATGCACAAGCTGAGCTGAATGCGGAACATTCGCTTTGATTTATTCCTCTTGGGGGAAGAAAGATGGTATTATTGTGTTTGGATGGGCTTGGGGGGGGTGTGGAAGAAAACATGGCACACAAGGAACAATCCAAGTTCACCACAGGAAGTCAATTTATTTGCGAGGGCAGCAAGGATAAAAATAGGCAGACCCTCCCCCCCTTCATTCCCTCTGCTATAGCGTTGGAATAATTGCCCGTATTTTTTGTGAGGAGGCAAGACGACTCCAGAGAAAAGAAAGTTTGTTCTTTGCCTTGTTTCCATATGAGTGTTATGGAAATATTAGCCCGGCATTGTTGTCATGTTATTTTGTTTCTGGCACATTTTCGCATGTCTGCGGCTGTCAAAACACAGCGGAATCTCAATCATTCCCCGCCCAGATATGACGACTTAGCACTCCAGTCAGGCCGACTGCCAGCTGCCATCTTTTGTTTGACAGGATGTGATGATTTATCACAAGTCCAATGCATTAAATTGACAATAACTGTTCCGTGTCACACTCGGCTGGATTCTAACTGGGTTTCGGGGGGAGTCTGTGAAGGGAGTGCTGTGAGGGCCTCACGGGGGCCGATGCGCAGTCTTTAATGAGATCTCGCAGCGGTGTTTAAATATTTAACCGTTCCTGGTGAAGCCTCCCTAACAGCCGTCAGGCAAAAACCTCACGAAGGCTCTTGCAGCCGTACTGCACCGGGAAAAATCAGAAATTGAGCACAGGCTGGATATGCGATGCTGAAGATCGTAGCAGTACGGTGGAAGCACTCATGCGGAACACAGCCAAACAAATCTAATTTTGCAGGGAAAATCAATCAATCAATCAATCAATGTTTATTGATATAGCCCTAAATCACAGGTGTCTCAAAGGGCTGCACAAGCCACAACGACATCCTCAGCTCAGATCCCACATCAGGGCAAGGAAAAACTCGACCCAGTGGGATGACAATGAGAAACCTTGGAGAGGACTGCAGGCGACCTGTGCAATGGACGTCGAGTGGATCTAGCATAATATTGTGAAAGTCCAGTCCATAGTGGATCTAACATAACAGTGAGAGTCCAGTCCAAAGTGGGGCCAGCAGGAGACCATCCCGAGCGGAGACAGGTCAGCAGCGCAGAGATGTCCCCAACCGATGCACAGGCGAGCGATACACCCCGGGTCCCGACTCTGGACAGCCAGCACCTCATCCGTGGCTACCGAACCTGTGCCCTACCCTCCACAAGGGAGAGGGGGGCAGAGCAGAAAATAAAATAAATGGCAGATCAACTGGTCTAAAAGGGGGGCCTATTTAAAGGCTAGAGTATACAAATGAGTTTTAAGATGGGACTTAAATGCTTCTACTGAGGTAGCATCTCTAACTGGGAGGGCATTCCATAGTACTGGAGCCCGAATAGAAAACTCTCTATAGCCCGCAGACTTTTTTTGGTCTCTCGGAATCACTAATAAGCCGGAGTTCTTTTTTTTTTTTTTTTTTTTTGTCCTGTCCAGCTTCTCAGGCAAATCATATAGTAGACGTAGATGCCCATATCGAAGTGTAGGATACTTCTCTTGTTGCCTTATTTGTATTTGACTTTATTAAATGTATTTATATTATCATTTGGTGCAGCCGGGCCGGAGCAGGAGGGGATAGAAAGAGAGAAAAAGGAAGACAGAGGCGGGAATTGTGGGGACAAGAGGGGGATTAGGCAGAGAGACAAAAACAACAACAGCAAACACAACAACAACAACAACAATAGAGCAACATCAGCAAATACGACATGTACAAATATGATGGTAAAAGTAATAGCAAATAAGCAGTTAACAAAAAAATAAAAAATAATACAGAAATGACAATGAGCATTATAACACTAAAAATGGAGCAATACGAATACCAATAGAAATAGCGCTATTGATAATGAACAATACCAATACTTTACCTTTATTATCAACAATACAGTTGTTCAAATGCAACAATACATATACGTAATGATAACTTCAGATATGAAAGAATGCAGAAAAATAGAGGGGAAGAAAGAGAAGCAACCTACATTAACCTTGTAGATTGTTATAGTAACAATAGGTTAAGCTTTGTCAGTGTGCCATGTGTTATACCCAGTTTACCCTAGGACAACAACATTAATATCTGTCTGATGAAACGTGATTATGTGCATGAGTGTATGTGTGCATATCTACTTGTATGTGTACAGTATGTGTATATGTGTGCTTGTACAGTGAATGTATATGTACAGTATGTGTATGTGTGTGTTTGTACAGTGAATGTATATGTACAGTATGTGTATGTGTGTGTTTGTACAGTGAATGTATATGTACAGTATGTGTATGTGTGTGTTTGTGCAGTGAATGTATATGTACAGTATGTGTATGTGTGTGTTTGTACAGTGAATGTATATGTACAGTATGTGTATGTGTGTGTTTGTACAGTGAATGTATATGTACAGTATGTGTATGTGTGTGTTTGTGCAGTGAATGTATATGTACAGTATGTGTATATGTGTTTGTACAGTGAGTGTATATGTACAGTAAGTGTATATGTATGTTTGTACAGTGTATATGTACAGTATGTGTATGTTTTTTTAATGAATGTGTGTGTGGATGTACGAACTTTGAGTGTGTAAATATGTACTGTATTTGTATGTGTATGTTTGAGCGTAGGTACCTATGTATGTGTGTATGTATGTATGTGAGTATATGTGAATTTGCATGTACAATACATTTGACTCCCAGTGTGTGCGGGAGCCAGAGTACGGTCCCAGCCTCCAAGAGAGCCCAACCCACAAACAGTAGGTGTGGTGCCCAGGGAACCAGGGACCACCGCCCCCACGCAGCCAAGCCGGACAGCGACAGGAACCCCAGAGCCCGGCCCACCGCGCCGCCCACAAGGGCCAGCAGCAGGCAGCAGACAGACGCACCCGGCAGAGGACAAGGCACGAGAAAAACAGGGGGCAGCCAGACCCCAAGCCGGAGTTCTTTGAACGCAGATTTCTTGCCGGGACATATGGTACAAGTCACAAAAGTCACGCAAAACTCCGAGTTGGAACTGCTGTCACATGACATAACATGACACATCCAATTGTGAAAGTTCAGCTCAGTGAGCATCTAAAGCAGGGGTCGCCAACCCGTTGATCGCGATCGACCGGTTGATCTTTGGGACCCGGTCGATCGTAAAAATATTAGAAAGAATAGTGTTAATATGTCATCTGTGACACCCCCACCTGGAAAATGAACAGACCCGTAGCCACACCCCCTCAAGCGCACTTTCGCTCGTCTCGCATTGCCTGATCATAAATCATTGAGCTGCGACAATGCATCAAGGCTGACAGCAGCAATGCATCGGACATTTTCTAACATCCATAATCAAACAACTCTTCCCCCAACCGTGACCATCATCGCTCGCCTGGGACGGGAAGCTATACGACAGTGCGTGAACATTGCTCCAAAGCACCGATTTTGTGTTGACTTATTGTGAATACAAAACTAAACATTGACTTGTGCAAAGGCAGTAATGTACAAAACCCAAAACCAGTGAAGTTGGCACGTTGTGTAAATGGTTAATAAAAACAGAATACAATGATTTGCAAATCGTTTTCAACCTATATTCAATTGAATAGACTGCAAAGACAAGATACTTAACGTTTGAACTGGTAAACTTTGTTATTTTTTGCAAATATTAACTTATTTGGATTTTGATGCCTGCAGCATGAGAGAGATTATGTAGCTCCAAAAAAGGGGGGTCAACGGAGAATGTGGGGGATTGTTTTATGACCGGAAGTGAAGGGGAGGTTTATAACCCCCTCGAACTTCCACTGTACCTATAGAAGAGGGGGGTCAGCGGGGGATTGATTTATGACCCCAGGAAGTAGGCGTGGCCTAAACCAGAAACAGGAAGTATACATCATATCCGGTGGCCATTTTAATTTTGGAGTTTTTTTAAAGCTGTCCGCCATCTTGGATGTAGTCCATAGGTCATATTAATTTATGATTCCTACAGGCTGAAAAGGGAATAACATCCCCACATCCCCGCATACCCCCCATTTTTAGAGCTACATAATCTCTCTAACAGGTTTCAAAAAAGCTGGCTCAAGTAGCAAAAAAGACTGAGAAAGTTGAAAAATGCTCAACAAACACTTATTTGGAAAATCCCACAGGTGAACAGGGTAATTGGGAACAGGTGGGTGCCATGATTGGGTTTAAAAGCAGCTTCCATGAAATGCTCAGTCATTCACAAACAAGGATGGGGCGAGGGTCACCACTTTGTGAACAAATGCATGAGCAAATTGTCCAACAGTTTAAGAACAACATTTCTCAACGAACTATTGCAAGGAATTTAGGGATTTCACCATCTACGGTCCGTAATATCATCAAAAGGTTCAGAGAATCTGGAGAAATCACTGCACGTGAGCGGCAAGGCTATGACCTTCGATCCCTCAGGCGGTACTGCATCAAAAAGCGACATCATTGTGTAAAGGATATCACCACATGGGCTCAGGAACACTTCAGAAAACCACTGTCAGTAATTACAGTTTGTCGCTACATGTGTAAGTGCAAGTTAAAACTCTACTTCTCAAAGCGAAAGCCATTTATCAACCACACTCAGAAACGCCGCCGGCTTCGCTGGCCCCAAGCTCAACTAAGATGGACTGATGCAAGGTGGAAAAGTGTTCTGTGGTCTGACGAGTCCACATTTCAAATTGTTTTTGGAAACTGTGGACGTTGTGTCCTCCAGACCAAAGAGGAAAAGAACCATCCGGATTGTTATAGGCGCAAAGTTCAAAATCCAGCATCTGTGATGGTATGGGGGTGTATTAGTGCCCAAGGCATGGGTAAATTACACATCAGTGAAGGCACCATTAATGCTGAAAGGTACATACAGGTTTTGGAGCAACATATGTTCATTGTATTCTGTTTTTATTTACGATTTACACAACGTGCCAACTTCACTGGTTTTGGGTCTTGTATATTGGTTCTAAAAAAGAACAACTTCATAGAAATTTAAATTCTGCAAAGTGCCCTTCGAGTCAGTATAAAAAAGTTCTATATAAATATACTGCATTATTACTATTATTAAGAGCAAAAGGCATTGTATGTACGTATGTATACCTGTACAGTAAGTTGTGACATTGTCTCATTTCAAACTACAAGTCCATCCATCCATTTTCTACCGCTTGTCCCTTTGCGGGTGGCAGAGGTCGCTGGAGCCTATCCCAACTGCATTCGGGTGGTAGTATTTGATAACAGAAAACGTAATTTGGTTTTGAATTGTATCCGTCATTTGTATTTGTATTGGTTTCTTTAAGAAGTAGAAAAAAATCCTGACTAAAAAAATGTTTTAATAATTATTTGTAGGCCATATCGCCCATGACTAGTACTAACTAAATGTACAGTCACGCAAGAGATGCTACTGTACAGCATGTTTGGCTTTAATTAGAGTCACACGTCATTTTGAAAATGTTTGATCGGGTATGAAATTTACATCTGTTTGAATATGTCGTTGGAATTTTGATAAACACATACTTAATGTTGTTAGTCTTTATGTTTTCTTTATTTTCCTGACTATTTCAAGTTTCAAGTTTATTCACAATACCATATTACAAATTACAACAGTAGTGAATATCCATTTAAGGATGGTGGTATGTGAAAGGGTCCCCCAGATAAGCTAGAAGAAGCTTTTTTTTTTTTTCTCCTCATTCAATGTGAGTCTGGGACATATTACTCAAATATTTATATTTCACATTATTGAAAATTATTTTTAATACCATTTTTTGGGACACCATGTATTATTTGTTTTTGTAAGCGTTGATTCTGGAGGTAAATCATTTTTAATGTTTAACTTATATGAAATGGTAAATGGGTTATAGTTGTATAGCGCTTTTCTACCTTCAAGGTACTCAAAGCGCTTTGACACTATTTCCACATTCACCCCTTCACACACACATTCACACACTGATGGCGGGAGCTGCCATGCAAGGCCCTAACCACGACCCATCAGGAGCAAGAGTGAAGTGTCTTGCTCAAGGACACAACGGACGTGACGAGGTTGGTAGAAGGTGGCGATCGAACCAGGAAACCTCAGGTTGCTGGCACGGCCACTCTCTCTTAGTATAATTATGTATAAGTTATCACACAACTCTTATGCTTAAAGGCCGTTGCTATAGTTATTATCAATTGTGCTGAAGTTGTACTTTACTATCCGTGCAAAGGGATAACTTGCAATCTTGGATTGCGAGTCGTCTCGTATCAGTGTTTGTGTCCAGACTGTCCTGCTGACTGCCAAGGGTGAACATCGAGTACCTTGACACAGACAAAGCAGAGACAGGGCGATATCACGAGTGTCAGCACATTTCCATTTCTGAATAATCATATATTTTGTCTAACTGGGACTGCTGAAATTACCCCCCTTCCTTCAGAAGCAGCCTCAGTGATGTAACCAGGGACCTCCCGAATAAATAGTGGAGCACGTGGGCTGTGCCTTAGGGCGTAGGTTGGAACTGTAACTGAGTGTACAGCCCAATACGTCTCTCCTCATTGAGCAAAATTGAACTCTGGCTCTGCATGATTCCTTGCTTCTTGTCTGTTTAATAGATGTCATCAGTGTTCGAACCTGACACTCTCCCAACTGTGCCACGCCGTTAAACATACATACATCACAACCTTAGAACTCGAACTTGAAATATAAAATGAGGGTAGAGCAGTACACATGTCTATGTCATGGCAACTCAGTACAGAATGCCTATTTTCCACAATTATGCTATAAAAAAGACCACAATGCACGAATTAATGTGAGTTGTGTGTCGTCTTTATGTGAAGTCGAAGTCGTAATATTAACTGTCAATTGTCATTAAAGGGAAGGTCCATCTGAAGAGTATTTTTGCACTTGTAGGGCAGTTTGAAATGTTAAAATACTGCTCAAAACTATGCATGTACAGTTGGTAAACATTTTAGCATGCTGACAGATTGAGCCTGGAAGAAATGGATAACAATTCTATTATTTTGTATTAGGAAAACTGATTTACTGTAAAAGGACTATTTGGACAAGTTGGAGGGAGACCAGTGTTGAAACTCGGCAGGGATGTTTTATTTGCACCTTGCACACGTTCAGAATCATGACACACAAAAACAGAAAGTTTGAATGATACATGATTTCTTCTTTTTTCAACAACTTGCCTTTTTCCTCTCGTTTCTTTTTTCTCGCCTCGTTTTTTGCTTCGCTTTATGTTTTTCAAAAACCTCTCCCCACCGTTCAGTTCGGACTCAGCTGGCAGCCGCCTTTCACACGCAGCGACGGTGGGGCGTCTGCCACCACCTGCTGTGTTCAGAGCGAGGAAGTGGGAGCAGCGAGTACGCTTGTAGCGTGTTGATGTGTGCCGCCACTGGGGGGCACGTGCACAGGCGAGGGAATGTGGAAGAGTGTGGGCAATGATGGACCGGTGGCACGGCTGGAGAGCATGCAGACTGACCTGCCAGAGCTAAATGTTGCCTAGTTGCTGTGGTTTGTGTAATTTTAGTGGATTATTCCATCTACAGTAGGAAGGGGACTCATATGGCCCCATTCGTCGCGGTTTACCTGACACATACAACGTGACGGATCAGGGGGTTGCACTATCCACTTTAGCCGCCAGATGGCAATAGAGTGTTGACTATATTAAAATGAGTTTTGTGGCAATTCCAACTTTGACCACAGCTTTGGTTGCTATGTAGAGTGGCGCTTTCCATCATTTTCAGCAGTCAAATCAGCTGTTCACTTGGCAGGTTTAACCTGTGTGATAAAAGAGGGGATAAACAGAGAAGTCCTTCTTTAGCTGCCGCCTTGGTTTATCATATATAACTGCCTGCCTTTGCACATGTCAATGTTTACTTTTGTATATAAATCAACACAAGATCCGTACTTTGGAGCAATGTTCACTGACTCTCTTGTTTGGCTTGTTAGCTTCCTGTTGCAGGCGAGCGATGATGATGATGACGGTGGGCTCCGTGACCGACGTACGGGCCTCGGCCCGATGGCGGCGCGTCCCAAGACGAGTGGGTGAAGTGTGCCACCATGGTCGAGGGGTGTGCCCGGGGTGTCGAGAGCGACTGGATCTGAGGCTGAAGAGAGAGAGGCGAGGCATGCGGGCGTTTTCAGGGGTTAAAATGTGCTCCTATTTGTGGGTCTGTTATTCACTCTCCGGGTGGATGTGTCACTTTTTTTTTTCCTCATATTTTTGCTATGATCGGGAAGGTCCCAAAGATCGACTGGTCGATCGCCATCGACGGGTTGGCGACCCCTTTTGTAGGTACATGGGAAACACTTTTATGTCCTGTATTTTCCGGACTATGAGACGCTACTTTTTTCCTACGCTTTGATAAAATGGTTTCGGCTAATTTATGGATTTTTCGTCGCTAACGGCCACAATGTTTTGTATTCAAGAAATAGTTTTTATATTGAAAAAGTGTGTTGTTGTTTGTGCTATGGCGCCATCTTTTGGATGAGTTTTCTCACTGCAAGTGCTGCGAGTTGAACATCTACAGTATTTACATCTATTTAGTGACTTGAACCGGAAGTACAAGTGCCATTCTGTCTACTAGTCATCAATAGCGTTTGTACTCGTATGGTTTCTTCATTCATAACTCCAAGCTATGTTTGTAAGTTTTACAATATAACTAAAACTGTTTATACTTACTAAACTGTCCCATGTGTGATGTCTGTAGCAGGCTTTTCATGCATATTTGTACATGCCATCATAATGTAATGAAGCGAGTGTAGGTAGCATTAGCTAAAATGCTAAAAGGTTTACAAGTGTCCGTGTAAGTATTAATAACTTACAACGGCATTATTTTTGTATTGTTTCTGTTTCACAAATTCCTCTGTAAATTCACCAAAAAGTCACCATGAACTTATTGAGTCTGTTTAGCTGATTGGAGAGCTAGCTTCAGCAGTTAATGGGTTCATGACTTCTGTTTTGTTTGATCAGCCGTTTTACTGCCGTTTTACAGGCACCGTTTGGAAACTATTAAGGTATGTAAATAAACATTTTGAAAATCTTTCTGTATACAGTAAATAATTAGGTTTGAGGGTCTAATATATTTTAAAATATATTTTTCTTCTCAAATTTGGTGGTTGCGACTTATATACCAGTGCGCTTTATGGTCCGGAAAATATGGTACATAAGAACAAAACTTGTTGAAATGTTTTCTTTCTTTTAAAGGCCTACTGAAACCCACTACTACCGACCACGCAGTCTGATAGTTTATGTATCAATGATGAAATCTTAACATTGCAACACATGCCAATACGGCCGGGTTAGATTACTAAAGTGCAATTTTAAATTTCGCGCGAAATATCCTGCTGAAAACGATTCGGTATGATGACGCCTGCACGTGACGTCACGGATTGTAGAGGGCATTTTGGGACAGCATTGTGGCCAGCTATTAAGTCGTCTGTTTTCATCGCAAAATTCCACAGTATTCTGGACATCTGTGTTGGTGAATCTTTTGCAATTTGTTCAATGAACAATTATTATTATAGAGGTTTATTTGAAATAGGGACAGATACAAAAACATAGACATCTGAAACAGTTATCCGATGCATGCATCACAGTGTTTGTAGCCAAAGCTAATTTACAACACTTGTCCCCAACAACAACAACAACACAGATCCAACATCATTAAAATAGGAAAATAAAAAAAAGAATGAGTTGATAATAATGATGATAGTAATAACACAGACAAAGTGCAAACTAGATAAAAGCCAATACTAATAATAATAACACAAACAAAGTGCAGACTAGATAAAAAAACAATTAGTAAAAATGAGTAAAAACTAAACATGGGAACACGATTGTTGCTCAACTAGCCATAATTTTGTTTGTTTTTTGAAAGTGACAAGTGCAGGTATACTTTTCAAAGTGTCCGGTAAAGAGTTCCATAGTTGTGGTCCTTTTATTGAAAAGGCAGTCTGGGCAAAAGATGAAGATGGAGATGGAGACAGCAAAGAAGAAAGCTGTAGGGGGGAAGCGGTGTATTTCGCCCAGCTGCAGCAACACAAACTCGTAGCCGGTGTTTCATTGTTTACATTCCCGAAAGATGACAGTCAAGCTTTACCATTGGCCTGTGGAGAACTGGGACAACAGAGACTCTTACCAGGAGGATTTTGAGTTGGATACGCAGACGCGGTACAGTTAGTACGCAACCAGAATGTTGCCATAAGCATTTTGTTTAATTTGTATGTGTAACGCAGTACGCAGCTGCGGCTTCCAAATATTTGATCGCTTGCCCGTACGTGCGTGCCGCTATGTGCATGTCACGTACGTAACTTTGGGGAAATATATGTGCTGTATGAACTTTACGGAGGTGAACGGTACTTTGGGCTGTGGGATTGAGTGTGTTGTGCGGGTGTTTGATTTGTATTGGCGGGTTGTATGGACGGGAGGGGGGAGGTGTTTGTTATGCGGGATTAATGTGTGGCATATTAAATATAAGCCTGGTTGTGTTGTGGCTAATAGAGTATATATATGTCTTGTGTTTATTTACTGTTTTAGTCATTCCCAGCTGAATATCAGGTCCCACCTGCCTCTCACAGCATCTTCCCTATCTGAATCGCTTCCACTGCCCTCTAGTCCTTCACTCTCACTTTCCTCATCCACAAATCTTTCATCCTCGCTTAAATTAATGGGGAAATCGTCCCTTTCTCGGTCCGAATCGCTCTCGCTGCTGGTGGCCATGTTTGTAAACTTCCGGTACAGGCAAGGCTTTTTTATCAGCGACCAAAAGTTGCGAACTTTATCGTCGATTTTCTCTACTAAATCCTTTCAGCAAGAATATGACAATATCGCGAAATGATCAAGTATGACACATAGAATGCGCACTTAGAATATCCCCGTTTAAATAAGAAAATCGCATTCCAGTAGGCCTTTAAGTGCTTCATTTTGCCATTTGGATGCCAACTCTTCTATCCACCAGCATTCAACTGCTTGTCAGTGCATCTAACTGCTGATTAGTCAGCTGCTGTCAGCGCAGTGTCACGTTAGCAAGAAACAGCATCGCCACAGAGCCAATCAGTGATTTGGGGGAAACATGCAGGCTTCAGCTTCAGCAGCCGTTTTCCCGATTATTTTTGGACAGTGAAAAAAAGTGCAAAGGACAAAAACTGCCTTTAGAAAACACCAAATGATGTCCCTGTGCGGAAGGATCATTGCCTTTGCCAGAGGGGAGCAGTGAGGGAGGTTGCCTGCCTGAGCAAACTGGTCAAAGCTACACCACCGGGGCCAATTTCCGCCGAATCCCAGCAGGGTTGATGGCGTGTTTTTGGCCTGCCTGAAACACGCGGTGCCATGGCGTGCAATATGTCCGACAAAGGTCTCCTGTCCTGCAGCGACGCGTCTCAACGGGCCCCACGTCCCCCATCACGGAACATCCTTCCGATACACTCGCTGTTTGCGGGGGGGCTTCCCTCCCACAGAGGCAGCCATGCCTGCTCTGGGCTGGAAGCTGGGTATTTTATTTTTTTTATTTTTTTTTACATCGAATCAGGTAAAAAGACGACGATAACTAATCAAAACAAAGGCACGTTGACTAAGACAATAACAAAATTAACTCACATGTTAGTTAACGTATAAAACATTTACAAAAATGTTGACAGAAACAAAATCCAATCATATTTAATTGTGTCTTGTCGTTGGTTGGGACAAGTTCGGAATATATCCAATAACAGCTCTTTAATGGCGGTTTGGGATTAGTTATGAAAAAGAGCCAATCAGATGCTTTTTCTAGTAAGTTAAGAAAGTCACCGACAAAAACAAAACGTGTGTCTTTATCATGGTCCACATGGTAATATGTGTACATCAGCAGGCGAGTCATTGATTATGACCTCTAAACAACTCGAAGTTTGTCATGATCCGTTGCCCGGATCATGTTTTGTTTAGTTAAAGACTACCTTGGTTCTGTTTCAGCACTTCTGGGTTTGTGTGTTCTTGGTTTCCATAGGTGCTGATTAGTTTCACCTGCCTCTGATTAGAGTTTGGGATGCTCAACTGCTCCCGGGCACTAATCAGAGAGCTACTTATTCCTGCTTTTCACACTCAGTCTGGCTGTCTTGTTTGCTTCTTGTTCCTGTTCCTGTGCTTAGCTCTACCCTAGCTTCCCGTGCAATCGGCACGCTTTTATGTTCTTGTTTTCTTGCCTGATTTAAGGACAATAAATCATTTTCTTACCTGCACACTGCCTCCGGAGTTCCGTCTGCATTTTGGGAAAACGATCCGCGCGTTAACATGCGACCCTGACGGGACAAAGTTCAATCTAAAATTTGCTGCCCAAAACTGATTCCCTGCCAAAAATGGTTTCATGTACCGCTTTCAGTCTTAATCTGTCCACAACTGATTACTACATGTAAGAAAAACACTTGTGGTTATTGTAACAATATGTATAATTAATTAATGTGATTGTAAATGACTGTTGTCGATCCGATGTTGATGTGCTAAACCTCTTTCTTGTTTAGAAGCTACATACAATATTAACTG
The DNA here is from genome assembly GCF_033978785.1 of Entelurus aequoreus. Classification (NCBI taxonomy): domain Eukaryota; kingdom Metazoa; phylum Chordata; class Actinopteri; order Syngnathiformes; family Syngnathidae; genus Entelurus; species Entelurus aequoreus. The sequence goes on from NC_084733.1 coordinate 29,028,207, forward strand.
TTCTTTGTTCATGCACAAAATAAATATTAATCAAGTGTTTGGATGTATTCTTTAAATCAATATGTTAATTTTCAAAAAGTGATTCAACATAATATTTTGATATTGACCCATGTCATCTGTGAACAAATTACCAAATTACACTTAAGTTACATACAGTACCTGTATATGATAAGACCATATTTTACTGTTTACGTGTTGAAGTACCCTTTAAAACAGCTGAAATCAACTCCAAACGACAATTCAGTGGTTGCCAAAAAGTGATTGAACATAATATTTTGAAATTGAAACATCTCACCTGTGCCTCTGCTACGGGTAGTCTAAAAATGTATGCAGTGATGAGATGTGTTAATATCAAAGTATTACTTTAAATCCCTTTTTGGCAAGCAAGAATACATTGATTTAGTGAATACATACAAACACTTAATTAATATTTATTATGTACATGAACAAAAACAGTTAATATTGTATGTAGCATTTAAACTAGAAAGAGGTTTTAGCACATCGACATTGAATCAACAACAGTCCTTTACAATCTCATTAATACTAGAGATGTCCGATAATATCGGCCTGCCGATATTATCGGCCGATAAATGCATTAAAATGTAATATCGGAAATTATCGGTATCCTCCCTCCCCCATTTACACTCATTCACACTCATTCACACAAAAGGGTTGTTTCTTCCTGTTATTAACATTCTGGTTCCTACATTATATATCAATATATATCAATACAGTCTGCAAGGGATACAGTCCATAAGCACACATGATTGTGCGTGCTGCTGGTCCACTAATAGTACTAACCTTTAACAGTTAATTTTACTCATTTTCATTAATTACTAGTTTCTATGTAACTGTTTTTATATTGTTTTACTTTCTTTTTTATTAAAGAAAATGTTTATAATTTATTTATCTTATTTTATTTCATTATTTAAAAAAAAAAAAAAAGACCTTATCTTCACCATACTTGGTTGTCCAAATTAGGCATAAAAATGTGTTAATTCCACGACTGTATATATCGGCATCGGTTGATATCGGTTGATATTGGTATCGGTAATTAAGAGTTGGACAATATCGGATATCGGCAAAAAGCCATTATCGGACATCCCTAATTAATACCATAGAAATGGCCAACTGTTTCATTTTTCAGACTCAACAAAGGCTTAAAAATGTCAAACATATCGTTACAATAACCACAATTATAGGTGTTTGTCTCACACGTAGTAATCAGTTGTGGACGGACGAAGCCCCAGCAGTGCTGCTTTAACAAGCATGTGCGCTCCTGCGGCAGGAATAAATTTTTGGCTTGGGCCCCCATGTAAAAATGTAATTCCCCTCCCCCATGTTTTTCTGCAGTCGGGTCTGGTTCAATGTCTGTCGATTTGACCGAAAGATTAACATTCGAATTGGATTCCTACAAATCAAATAGTCTATCCATACGCAATACTTTTTTTTTCTTCTTTTTTTTTGCACTGCTGCACAGTTTCACAATGTTTTTCTTTAATTGAATGTACTGGTAAATTAATGTATTTAAATAATGTATTACTCCCAAGATTAATTGTATTACTGTAATTAATAGTTATTTTATTGTTCCTATTTGTTCAGTAAATAATAATGCACGTACCTTTCAGTAGATATGTGTGATTACATTTTGAAGCAATTTGCTGCTGATCCAAATTAAGAAATCTCCTCCTTACTGCCACTATAGTGATTAAAGCGATGATTATTCCTTATTTATAGCTATGCACCCAAAAGTGCTGCCAGTTGAACAAGTTGTTTTGATTCTAAATACTAAATACCATCTTACATTACATATACTGTGGATTTTTTATTTTTTTGCGGTCACATTCTTATAATCAATTTCTGTGTAATGCATTTACACACCTCCCTGCAGAAGGTGTTTTAGGGTTTCCTGTGGGTTGGTGAACATTTAGCAAATCTGCTCGAGAAGGGAGACAGATGAAGCTGTATTTGGGGAGGATGTTGTGTCTGCCAGCTGTAGGACTCTGGAGGAAGTTAAGCCCACAGACTGCAGTGTGGGCAGCAGCTCTTTTGCTTGCTTTTTAAAGCCCACTCCTTTCCTCCTCTACTCTAACCCACCTTAAATCAGTTCTAACCTAACTTTATTTATTCTGTACTAAATTACTATCTACAAAATTTAGCTGTGGCACATTTAATTTTCATTTAATAATATGCGTTGTGATGTAACTACAATGCTTCTACTATTACTAATACACATTATAATAATAAATTATTGTATGGCTTCTTCTATAGGGTTACTTAAACCAGTGATTCTCAAACTTGTTACACCAAGAACCACCTCAGAAAACACTTAGCTCTCCAAGTACCACCATAATGACCACCATTTATATATATATATATATATATATATATATATATATATATATATATATATATATATATATATATATATATATATATATATATATATATATATATATATATATATATATACATATATATATATATATATATATATATATATATATATATATATATATATATATATATATATATATACATATATATATATATATATGTATATAGTAGCATAATAGGCCTAAGTATTCATTAAAAACAAATATATATATATATATGTATATAGTAGCATAATAGGCCTAAGTATTCATTAAAAACAAGGCAGAGGTTTTATTTAATATTTTTGGCCCCTGTAACATTACGCACAGTTTGAACAGTGATACTGTGTTTGAATATAGGAAAGTAATACAGGATTTTGATATGTTTTATGTTATTCATTTCGTAACGGACTGGGTGTCTATTATTTTGGCATCGACCACAGCCTAACATAGTCGAATTGAAGGCTGATAAACCTTTGATAATGACTCGAGTCACGTCATTACAATATTTAATTAACTATTTATTTGGCTTACTCCTAGATGAAGCCCGCATACCACTAGTGGCACTCCTACCACAGTACCACCTTAGAGCAAAGCTTTATAAATTGCAGCACCCTCTCCTACTCACCCAAAAACAGATTTTTTTTTCAGTATATTTTGTGGAGTTTTATGGTCACCCCAGACTTGCTTACATATTCTCTATAAGATCTGAAATCTATTTATTTTAGCTTTTACAATATTGAAAGTAGATCTACAGATTTGAAAAATATGCGTTCTCTTTATGTTATGTTATCCATAGGCGCCGATCCCGGACAATGCCGAGCACCCATGTGGGATTGATGACAATTTCCAATCTTTAAAATAATTTGTGAAAAATCCATCTTATTGTAGTTAATTTGGTGGCGAATTTGGTCCGTTTTACAAAATAATAAAGCCACAAATCATATGGGATATTAACTTTGCTGAACTTCTTTTTTTTTTTTTTAAATACACACACATTGAGCACCTACTGGCAGAAATGTAGATTGGCGCCTATGATGTTATCCAAATATAATTGCACTGGTCTTGGTCTCAGTATAATTGCATAAGTAAGATTCAGGGAATGATTATGCCAGTTCATACTTTGGAACAAAATATCTACTTTTTTAAAAGTATGTTTTTAAATATAGAAAGGCGCTGCTGCTGGGTATCATTTAAATATTATCCGATATGAGTGCCAAAGCGGTACTTTTTGGCACAGTGTATAAAAATAAGAGACGGAAGCGGTACTTAAAAATGGAAAACATACAAATTGTGTCCAAACACATTGATTTTAATTTTTTCGCAATATGGTGACATGCAAGTTGAACAAGGTGCATTGCAGAATACAGGGAATGTGCAAAAAAAAAAAAAAAAAGATATCTTACAGTACTTCAATCAATCAAAGTTTATTTATATTGCCCTTAATCACAGTGTCTCAAAGGGCTGCACAAGCCACAACGACATCCTCGGCTCAGATCTTAATGTTTATACAGGTAGAAATTGATAATTGATATACAATTACTGTGACGTTAGACTACTTTTACAAAGTGTTTGCTGGTTAATCCTACTGTACATGTAGGCACCGTATTTTTCGGACTAAAAGGCGTACTTAAAATCCTTTTATTTTCTCAAAACTTGACTGTGCGCCTTATAACCCAGTGCGCCTAATGTATGGAATAAGTTTGGTTGTGCTTACCGACCTAGAAGCTATTTTATTTGGTACATGGTGAAATGATAAGTGTGACAAGTAGATGGCAGTCACACATGAGATATGTGTAGACTGCAATATGTCTCAGGTAAACAACACCAGCATTTTATGTGTTCCATTGAAAATATAGAACATTACACACGGCGCTCAAAAATCTATCAAAATGTTTTAGTACAACTTTGGTAAGCTATGAAGCCGCACTGCTTGATGGATTGTATGTACTGTGTTCAACATACGAGTATTATTATGGTGTGTGTGTAAGGTAAAACATTATCTGGCGTTTTGTTTCGCAATATTATGCAAAAGCAAATTGTCTTACCTTCTGGTACCTGCTGATCTATATTTGGGATCTGCATAAGTCCTAAAAAAAAATTTGCGCGCATCCACCTTTATAGTCCGGGACTACACCGCGTCAATAAGCTTCTTCTTTTTCTCTATCTTCTTGTTAAGTGACATTCATCCTCCGCTGTTGCCATTTCTAATATAAAGTAGTGCAAAGTTCTTACTTATATCTGTCAGTAAACTCGCCATGAAAGCGCTAAAACATACCTGTGTAGTGAGTTTGCATTATTCACCCAAGGAACTTTAGTTATTAGAGAGTTCCGGTCGGACGTTTTTTTTCACGGACACATTTCCGGCGTCGTTGTTGCACTAGTGAGCCATAGATGAGGAGATGCTGCTCCGTTATTGATTGAAGTAAAGTCTGAAGGTCATTAAAACAGTTAGCTCCATCTTTTGACACTTCTTCCACTTTCGTCCTTGCACGCTACACCGCTACAACAAAGATGACGTAGAAAAGACGCTGCCGAAGGTGAGCCACGTAAATAAGATTGCCCACGAAACGGCGCATCCGGAAGCGACAGTCAGAAAGCGACTTGAAGTTGATCTGTAAAACATAATCTATACAACATTTTGACCAAAGAACCACCATTACATGTTATGTAGTGTTTTCAATTTAGAAAAAAATATTGTAATATAACCCCTTTAATGCGCCCTATAATCCGGTGTGTCTTTTGTATGAAAATAGACCTGAATAGGCCCGCTCATCGGTAGTGCGCTTTATAATCCGGTGCGCCCTACGGTCCGGAAAATATGGTAGTGTATTAACTGAACAATAGGAAGTTAATGTAATGACCTGCTTGTGTTGAAATGTTGATGTTCAGAATTCCGGTGTTCGTGAAGGCACCTCCGTCTGAGTTTTATTGGTAAATAATGAGGAAGTGTTGTCTTGCTGGTGAGGAGAGCGACGGAGAAGCGTGTACATGGGTCTAAGAAAATGTTTTGTTGGATCTGAGCACTAATGTTGGTGTGTTGAGGTTGTAAGTTTTAAAAGAGCGTCAGATTCTATGTGTGTGCCTTACGTATTTTACGGACAATAAAGCGCACTTAAAATCCTTTCATTTTCTCACAGATGAACCGTGCGCCTTGTAACCTGGTGCACCTTATAACCCGTTGCACCTTATATATGTATCAGGGCTGTTAACTTTAACGCGTTAACGCATGTGATTATTACAAAGAAAAGTATCGCGTTACCATAAATAAATGAAGATTAATCACAGTGTTTGTTTTGACCGGCAGGAGGCAGCGTGCATTGCACGGGCAGTGATCACGTCACATCACATTTTGGTTTTGCATAATATTGCGAAACAAAACGCCAGATAATTTGTCTCCTAATAAGTTCCATTTTGGGGTCCTTATACACGTGACATAATAATAACCCTATGTTGAAGCACAGCACGTCTGACTATGGTTGCCGCAATGTTTCACGTTCAATCAATCAATTTATATAGCCCTAAATCACAAGCCACAACGACATCCTCGGTTCAGATCCCACATCAGGGCAAGGAAAAACTCAACCCAATGGGACAATGAGAAACCTTGGAGAGGACCGCAGATGTGGGGACCCTCCCCCCCGTAGGGCGACCGGTGCAATGGAAGTCGAGTGGATCTAGCATAATATTGTGAGAGTCCAGTCCGTAGTGGATCTAACATAATAGTGAGAGTCCAGTCCATAGTGGGGCCAGCAGGAGACCATCCCGAGCGGAGACAGGTCAGCAGCACAGAGACGTCCCCATCCGATGCACAGACTAACATGCCAGAGGCTGTTCACCTTGGAGACCTGCTGCGGATATGGGTACGGCCTGGCGCGAGATTTACACCTTCTCCCCCGGATTTTCAAGGGCCTGACTGAAAAAGTAGTGGACTTGAAGTGGGTGTGGCATGGATGATTGTTTGGCGCCCAATAAAAGACTTGATGGAGGATTCTTCAAAAGCAAGGCTTCAGTCAGCAGATGTTAAAGCAGCATAAATCTACTGGAGCCACCCCGGGTCCCAACTCTGGACAGCCAGGCTTCATCCGTGGCCACCGAACCTGTGCCCCCCACCCCTCCACGAGGGAGAGGGGGGCAGAGCAGAAAAGAAACGTCAGATCAACTGGTCTAAAAGGGGGGTCTGAGTTTTAAGATGGGACTTAAATGCTTCTACTGAGGTAGCATCTCTAACTGTTACCGGGAGGGCGTCGTAGCTAACCAAAGTCATACTAAAACATTTTGACAGATTTTCGAGCGCCGCGTGTAATGTTCTGTATTCTCAATGAAACATCAACGTTTTGGTCTTGCTTGCTTACCGGTACTTGCTAGCGTCATTTATTGAACAGGCTTCAACCTACAGTCCACGCGTGTCTCTTATGTGTGACTGCCATCTGCTGTTTACACTTATCATTACACCATGTACCAAATAAAATAGCTTTGAGTTCGGTAAGCAGAACCGGAATTAATACGTTCATAAGCGCTCCGGGTTACAAGGAGAAAATGAAAATGAAATGAATAGATTTTTAGTGCGCCTTATCATCCGATAAATACGGTGGTTTAATTTTGACATTGACTCCTCAAAGCTACATCTACAGTATGTCCTCCTACGATTATACTCGCTATCTCCTTAAATTACAACTTTCTCATTTAGTTCTCTCTTCAATGTGGCCCTAAAACACCATTTTAGAAAAAACACATGCTGTACAGTAAAAAATCATATATTGTAGTTTTATGTACTTTAGGTATCCTTCCTAGATGGTTGGTGCCCCTTCTAAATCTGATACATGTCATGTCATGTCATCGGCGGTCACTCGAACGAGTATGACGATCCTCCTGGTAGGGGTGTATCCCTTTATGGAGGATGCCAGTGCGTGACTTAGTTTAACGTGGGGAGACTGGTGCACAGACAGTCACCACACGATCCTTGACAGAATCGGGTCAGGGTCCAGTGGTATGGAGTCCAAGACGACTGGGGACCCTTTTCTGCTGCAGCCTTCTTCCGCCATCGCAGCCCTTGTGGTAGTTCTTATATCTACCGTCTTCCGCCTGCTCCGCCGTTGAGGTCTTCACCGTATCCCTGGCTAGGGGGCGGTCAGGTACTAGGCCTTTGCCAAGGGCCACCTGGGGTAACAGTAGTGTGACAGAGTCTCACTGTCGGGGTTCCATGGACCACCAAGAACTGACATGACTTCGAGCAGGGTTGTGACTTTGTTTATTTTTTCAAATAAACCTTAGTGCAGGTCGCTTTTCAGCTCCTCTTCTCTGCTCGCTCTGTGGTCCGCTTTTCAGCCGGCCGCGTCTGCGTCTTCCTCTGGCTCTCTTCCTCTTGCGAGCTGCATGTGCTTCTGGCTCTCCAACTCCTCCTTCTGCCCCGTCGTTCTCGGCTGCCGCCCTTTTACACTCTTGGAGGAGATTATATAATTGTGCCCAGGTGGGCGATCCACGCACCTGATAATTGTTACGGCGTCGATCCCGGCGTGCCCCGCCTCGCCGCTGGCCCGCCGACCACGCCTCCTCGCCACCATCTTGGAGTCGGCCCCGGCGTGCCCTGCCTCGCTGTCGGTTTGCCGGCCACGCCTCCCCACAAGTAGTAAAGGGGTTAACCTCCTGGTGCCCCAAGACCCCATAGAGGAGCCTCCACTGCCGGATGCACTTTAACGTCATGCCCAGGACACTAAATCTAAAATATAAATCTAAATCCTAAATCTGGAACATGTGACACGCCCATACCCCTCCCCTTCCCCTCCCAAAATTCAGACCCACTTAGTCCTCAGTGCTAACATGCGCTATGCAGGATGATGCTTATTTGACAAGGGGCGGGGTATATATTTGACAGATACGGCTGTGGGCTGTGGCAGACTGTTGGTGCCAAATCATATGCATGACTCCCCTTACCATGCTGCTTCATGTGGCAGCCAAGTGAGGCCCGCTTAGGTTCTTTGCCAGGGGAACCAGACGACTATTCAAACCCCCCCCCCCCCCCCCCACACACACACACACACTGTATCTAAAACACCTTGTGCATGCCCAATCTATACCGCCCCCTTTTTTTTATTCCCCTGAACCCCCTCAAGTTCAATTCTCCATACCCCACTCATTATTAATGATCTGAGGGACAGCTTTCATTTGATCTATTACTTAGGATGGGACGGCTGCTGCTGCGCTGCCGCATCCCTGCTGGATCTTTAATTATTTCACGGAGGGCTTTCCTCCTCGCCGCTGCTCCTGCTCTGTTGTGCAGATGAAATATTAAAGTTGAGGAGTGTAGTGCAAAGTGGCCCTGCGCAGGGTGGGAAGAGATGTGCGTGTTAGCCAAGACCCTCAGACGGACCCTGCTGTTTTGGACATAAATGTGGCCTTAATTTTTTTTGCACATGGAGCGGGAACCTTTAAAGATCAACATCAATGGAAACAACTGTGGATATTGCGAAATTAGTGGTGGTCAATCTAAATGTGGGATTCACAGTAAGATTAACTTCACAGGGTCTACTTTTTCCTCTCAGAAGCTTTTTTTTTGTGATGCCACCACAGAAGGGTGCCAGAGGACAAATGTGATGATAACCATACAACCCAAAAAGGAGCAATTCATTCTATATTTACAAGGCTTTCATCGTTTTAGCAGTACCTATAAAAGGCCATGAGGTGACAATATTTGCTCTGTAATACCTTCCTGTTCCCTTCTCCCCTCCAGATATGTAGTTTTACTTTATTTATTTATATTACACAATGGTTAACTTCTCTGTACACTTGTAGGACAGTTAAGAATGTTAAAACTCTACAAAATGTCCCTGCACTTTCCTTTCTGTTCCCTTTTGATTACGTCATTAGATTTGTATGACAGTTAAGAACGCTAAATTGCGATACAACATTGTCTGTACAGTTTATTTCCTTCCTCTTATTCAGTTTTCCTAAATATTAGACAAAGGGTGAGTCGTTTTACTTTATTTTAGTTTTAACTACTATATTTTCCGGACCATAGGGCGCACCGGATTAAAAGGCGCACTGCCGATGAATGGTCTATTTTTCATATATTAGGTGCACCGGATTATAGGGCGCATTAAAGGAGTCATATTATTATTATTATTTTCTAAATGTAAAACACTTCCTTGTGGTCTACATAACATGTAATGGTCAAAATGTTGCATAGATTATGTTTTACAGATCATCTTAAAGCCGCTTTCTGACAGTAGCTTCCAGATGCGCCGTTTTGTGGGCAGTCTTATTTACGTGGCTCACCTTCGGCCAAATAATATGTCTTACCTTATACACACACCATACTAATACTCGTATGTTTAATGCGCCGACAAACCATCAAGTGGTGCGACTTCATAGCTTACCAAAGTCGTACTAAAACATGTTGATAGATTTTTGAGCGCCGTGTGTAATGTTCTATATTTTCAATGGAACATTTAAAATGTTGGTGTTGTTTACTTGAGTCATATTGCTATCCATTATTATTATTATTATTATTATTATTATTATTATAACGCAGGCTACACGTGTCTCTTATGTTTGACTGCCATCTACTGGTCACACTTATCATTACACCATGTACCAAATAAAATAGCTTTGAGGTGGGTGAGCTCAACCAAACGTATTCCTTACATTAGGCGCATCGGGTTATAAGGCGCACTATTGAGTGTTGAGGGAAAAAAAGGACTTTAAGTGCGCCTAATAGTCCGGAAAATACGGTAGTTGTATTTTACAGAGGTAACTTCTCTGAAGCCTTCCATGACAGTAAAGAATGTTCAACTGTTATCAAAAACATTCCATGTTCATGTTCCTTCCCGTCACATTTTCACTACATCAACTGTCTTTAAGGGTGAGTTGTTTTGCTTTATTTTAGTCTATTTTACACAGGTCAATCACTTTAGATTTGCAAGACAAAAAATGCGATACAATATTGACTGTATAGTTACCGTATTTTCTGCACTACAGAGCGCACTGTTATACAAGCGGCACCGTCTAAGTCTTAATTCTAGAAGAAAACATGCTTTCCATATATTAGCCGCACCGGGCTATAAGCTGCAGATATATACGTTGTGAAATTAGTTATTTTCGCATAAATATATTGTAAATGTTTATTTGGATACCTTAAGTCATCATCATGGACCCACTAGACACAATAACTCCACAGTGACGTTTTGGTGAATTTGCTTTAAGTTGGTGAACTTTTTAAAGTTGTAACTATTTATATTTTAGAGTCTCTAGACTTGTATGTTATAAAAACCTTCCATTTTCCTTTGTCGGTTCATGTTTGCTCCTTTCCGTTAATGGTTGAGTAGTTCTGCTTCATATTACAGTATTTTTCTAACTATTTTTTAACAGAGCTTTACAGCTACCATAGTCAGACATGCTGTGCTTCAACATACGGGTATTATTAGGGTGTATGTATAAGGACCCCAAAAAGGCACCTATTTGGAGATATATTATTTGGTGTTTTGTTTGGCAATATTATGCAAAACTAGCTTTTCCTACTTTCTGGTACCTGCTGATGTGTATTTGGGATCTGCATAAGTTTCGAAAATTTGCACTATAGTCAATAAGCTCCTTCTTTTTCTCTATCCTCTTATTGTGGGGCATTCATCCTCCACCGTTGCCAATTTTAGTATAAAGTAGCATACAAGTTCTAACATATAATTGTCAGTAGACTCGCTACGGAAGCGCTAAAAACTGCCGGTACAACAAAAATGATAGGGAGGAGACGCTGTCGAAGTGGAGCCAGAAAAATAAGACCGCATCCTGAAGAGAAGGTTAAAAAAAGCGGTTTGAAGATGGTCTGTAAAACATAATCTATGCAACATTTTGACCAAAGAACCACTATGACATGTTATGTAGACCACAAGGACGTATTTTAAATGTAGAACAAAAATAATTATATGACCCCTTTGTTGTGCCTTTTGTATGACAATAGACCTAAATAGACGTGCTCATCGGCAGTGTGCCTTATGGACTGAAAACTAGGGTAGTTTTATTTTACAGTGGTTAAATCTACAGCCCTGTATTCCAGTTATTTAAATTGTACATTGCCTGTATCAGTTTGAGCCTGAAAAAAAAATCCCTTAACATGATTTCTTATGGGAAATATAATTTAGAAATCAGAACAACATCGAAGTCAACCAGTGCAATAAAGCTCACGGATTAAAAGCAAATTGCTTTGACACATGCATGTGTGTATGTATTTGTGTGTGTGTCCCTCTGACAAAACTTACAAAAGAGGAAACCGCCGTATTTACAAATATATAAATAATCATTTAATTATATGTGTAATTTGTGATGATGACGTTCCATCCATCCATCCATTTTCTACCGCGTATTCCCTTCGGGGTCGCGGGGGGCGCTGGAGCCTATCTCAGCTACAATCGGGCGGAAGGCGGGGTACACCCTGGACAAGTCGCCACCTCATCGCAGGGCCAACACAGATAGACAGACAACATTCACACTCACATTCACACACTAGGGCCAATTTAGTGTTGCCAATCAACCTATCCCCAGGTGCATGTCTTTGGAGGTGGGAGGAAGCCGGAGTACCCGGAGGGAACCCACGCAGTCATGGGGAGAACATGCAAACTCCACACAGAAAGATCCCGAGGCCGGGATTGAACTCACGACTACTCAGGACCTTCGTATTGTGAGACAGACGCACTAACCCCTCTGCCACCGTGCTGATTGTGTAGTTGCAGTAGGGTCCCAGCAGGCACAAGACATTAAAACAACGTTGAGAACTTGTTGAATTAGGTCCTGACATTGAGCAACGCGAACATAACGTTGAAAAAACATGCTTTTTGACAACGCTTAATCAATGTTGGGTTCTCACATTGATTTGACCATAAAATGTTGGTCATTTCGTAACACAAATATAACCTATGCAATGTCAGGTTGTGACGTTGATTTGACCATTGAAATTTGGTCATCTCCCAACTAGCCGCACAATTAAAGTCACTTACTTTGCGCTGACCACTTCTAGTAGGACCACTGAACCGTACGTGTGTGACAGTCCATAACATCGTCGACTGGGAATTAAAAAGTGCCTGCCTGCAAATGTATTTTTTTATCTGAGTTTGATACATGTTGTATTATTAGCACAGCTATGTTATTTATTTTATGTAGATGTGGAGAGGGGCGTGGCCTGCGGACCTGCAGCGAAGCGGGGTGTGTCAGGACCGGCTTCGAGATCAGCGACAGGCAGGGGAAGAGAGAGGTGGTGGAGCTGGAGCGAGAGAGAGAGAGACAGACAGACACGGAAAGACCATTGCTGAAAAGCACAGAGACACTTTATTGAAAAATAAAACAGTGTTGTAACCCTGATCCGGGCTGTCATGTCCATGCTTGGTGGTCTAGGAGGATCCACGGGAGGGCAACCTCCACAGTAGACATAATATTTTTCTATTTTATTTATGTTATTTAATTTTGTGTTACTTAAATAGCTTCTTTTCTGTGCTGTAAATACCCATCTTTACTAACTGGGTTAATAAAAGTGCCACTGATTGTTTACAGTACAGTTGTCATTCAGTTCAATTTCAGTGAATATCGCTCAAAAATGTATATCTTTATATGTATATTTTCACCGAAAAATATATCGAGATATATATCGAATATCGGGTTTAAGCAAAAATATATTGAGATATACTTTTTTGACCATATCGCCCAGCCCTACTCCCAACCAACAACCTGGATCCAACGTTGGACATCAATGTTGACTCAATTTACAAATACAACTATTTTGCAACGTTGTTTCAAAGTCAGTTTTAAAAAACATGGATGCATAATCAACATTTTCTCAACGTCTTGTGCCTGCAGGGGTAGTAATGGCATGAGTTCAAACCCCGGCCGAGTCATACCAAAGACTATAAAAATGGGACCCATTACCTCCCTGCTTGGCACTCAGCATCAAGGGTTGGAATTGGGGGTTAAATCACCAAAAGGATTCACGGGCGCGGCCACCGCTGCTGCTCACTGCTCCCCTCCCCACCCAGGGGGTGGAACAAGGGGATGGGTCAAATGCAGAGGATAATTTCACCACACCTAGTGTGTGTGTGTAAGACAATCATTGGTAAAGAGAGAAATAAATATTACTACAGTACGCACTTCTTGTTGCCAAGGATAACTAAGCAGAGCTATATCTAGTATACATGGGGACATGTATACTAGCTTTACATTCAGGCATGATGTATGGTATGAAGCCTAATTGCTTTGCTCTCCTACTTCATCAAGTTAACCTCTCTCGAGAATGAGGCTACTGTGTTAGCAGCTATCAAAAACTACATTCATTTCGCCTCACGCTGCACATCCAATGCGTTGCCAGGCGGCTTGTGACTAATGAATTAAATAAACCGCACTGTAATACTTACTGTACCCCACGCATACCCGCTAAACACCTTAGTGTACTGATTGCGCGTGATAGTAAGTTTTGCATCCACAGCACCATAATTGGAATCCTTGCGCTTTAGGTGGGGGGGAAGCGCTGGAATGACATTGATATACAGCGCTCCATTAATTGCCATATGAATAGGTTCTGCGGTGGTTGGCGTGCTGCTGATGCATCACAGAGAAAGAGATGGGTCACTCTGTCTTGTGCAGCCCCCCAAGCTCATAATTACTAAAACCCCCAATTAATCTTCCCATCACATAGGCCAAATATACACTTCCTCCCTGTATAAATACAGCATGGCCCGCGATAAATGGGCACTGTGTAGTGGGTGTACGTTCATGTTGTGCATGTGTGGCCAGTGACCACCTGCACCCACAGAGTCTCACTGGTCACAATAATAGGTACACCTGTTCTGGAAGGGAGAGCCAATGCGATGTCTCATGAAGCTGTTGCAAATGTCCCTTGTTGACATGATAAGACATTTATTAAACGTTGAAGCATTATTTTACATACAATGTAAACATTTTTAATTGACATAAACATGTGAAGAAAGTTTGCCACTGTAAATTGAAATAAAAAATGCACATTTCTAAGAGTCATAAGGAGAAGGTGTTTGCATAGAAATACTGTCACCTATTTATGTTTGCATAGGTCAGGGGTCCCCAAAATCCGGCCCGCAGGAAGTCTCTATTTTTTTTTATTTGTCCGCCCGCTTCTATCTTAGCTACCTCTCTTTGTTTATGTCTATTTTCTGCTGGATCTACTCTCTATTTTATGCTGCCCTTTTTTTTTTTTGCTGCAGCTGTTACATATATTGTAATACTGTACATCTGGGGTGTCCAACTCATTTTAGCTCAGGGGCCACATGGAGGAAAATCTGCGGACTACTAAAATCATGCCATTGAAACTAAAAAATAAAGACAACTTGTTTTCTTTTTCTTACTTTGGCCAAAAATAGAACAAACACATTCTGAAAATATTACAATATAAGTATAGGAAAAAAATCCCGGCAGCGGTAAAGTTTAGCTCACCTGTCCCTAAACTACGGCCCGCGGGCCGAATACGGCCCACCAGCGTACAAAATCCGGCCCTAGGAAGTCTCAAGTTTTTTTAATTTGTATTTGTCGTTTTGCATCTTTATTCTACTGCTTGTTACTCTCGGGGTCTCCTAGCAGCTCAGGCAAATCATATTGTCTAAAAATGCATTTTCCCATCGATAACATGACATCATCGCGCTCACGCCGCAGTGTCTGGCGAGCGTGCGGCAAGTGCGCACCCTTTTAGTCAATTAGTGCGTGAGGAATATACATACACACATACATACATATACATACATACATACACATATATATATATATATATATATATATATACATAGATACATACATACATACATACATACATATATATATATATATATATATATATATATACATATATATATATATATATATATATATATATATATATATATATATATATATATATATACATATATATATATATATATATATATATATATATATATATATATATATATATATATATATATATATATATATATATATATATATATATGTATATATATATATGTATATGTATATATCTCGGGGGGCCGCATTGGGTTAAAAAAATGTGGCCGTGGACCGGGCTGTGTGTGTATGTATATGTGTGTGTATGTGTATATACATATATATATATATATATATATATATATATATATATATATATATATGCGGCCCCCCGATTCAAACATTTTGGGGACCCCTGGCATAGGTCATTCTGGATTTAAGAAAGCCTTGTATTGATCACGTTGCACTGGGCCGCCAAAATCTGACCTACATTGTTGTCATTTCCATTTGCAGTTCTATGGTTATCGTCACACTTTGCCCCTTTGACACTGTTGGTACCCTTCTGTGATGACCTTACCCCTGAAAAAAACCAAAGAAAAAGAGAAACACTTCTTAAAATGCTCACTGAGCTTAGATTTTACAAGATTTACACACACAATGATGGTTTATGTGTAGGCATGTGTACCGTTCATGTTTGAACCAATATGGTACCAATTCCTGATACCTGGGAGTCGACACCGGTACTCAGTGGTACAAATTTTTGGTACCGTTTAGTGTCTTAATAGATATTGTTTTGATAATAAAATATTTGTATTGCAACATCATAAAATGAGCTGATTATGACAACTGCTGTCCAGTTGTTATATCTTATTATATTATAATCATATTATCATTTACAAGAATTACATTAAGTTGCAAGTTCAATACGTCAGAGGGAAAGAGTTAATACAGTAAGTATTGTACTTATTACACACCAGTTGTAGTTTTCATCAATATATTTGGAGGTGTTGAAATTGCCATCTAAAATCGCTAATGCTAATCGATAGCATGTCAATAACCAAACCAATGTATTTTAGCATCAAGCTAGCACATTTTTTGGAAAAGTGGAGCCTTACTTTACTTACATTGGAGTGTTTTTTTAATCATTTTCCATGTTGGCATCGAAGATTGTAACATTATCTAGAGGTAGTTTGGCTGAGGCCGCTCTCAGTGCTGCTGGAGTGCCAAATTGCAAAAAAAGACAAAACGTCACGAGCATTTCAGATACCGAAACATGGCACTGGTTAATTTTACGTGAGTCGGTGCCAGGAAGGACCGGCGGGATTCCGTGGGTGCCTAAAAAGTACTGGATTCTGTACCAATCCCTATTTATGAGCCAGATTTATCTTTTTTTGGTTATATTTTGAGACATATTATTCCAGTAAAAGTTATGTGTGCTCCACTTTTGGAAAGTGTTTAAACCATATGAATTATAATAGGTTGTAGTTGCAGGTGTCTGTGCTGCTGGGAGGTAAATGTTTACTACTATCGCATGCTTTTTCCAAAAATAGCTATATTTATTTTTAGCGTACCTTTTTAGCTTGTTGCGCTCAAATGAAGCTCACGTCCACGTTCATAAGAGCCACTTGTGTAACTGGCAAATGGAATTTAGAACAACAGCAGTAAATCGAGGAAAGATTCGCTTTTAGTGGAATGCAACACACTTAATTCGCATGAGGGCTCATTGGCACTTACATAAGCAAGACTAAACACAAACATAGTAGCTTACATCCTAATTAACAATACAAGGACTGCACCCGATGAAAAATAAAAGCCTGAACAGTTTTGAAATGTCCCAGCCAGAGACTAGACCTAAACCTAATAGAACATCTGTTCACAGATTCGAAGCACTAAAACGTCTCATGGTTTTTGTCTTTTACCTTAAAATACTGAGTAATTAACATATAAAAAATGAAATAAAAATGAGTTGTAGTTGAGGTTTAGACTTTATAACTTCAGGAGACGCTGGCATTTGAATTAGGTGTTCACTTTTTATATGCACTGTATTCATAGCACACATATTTGATATGCTATAGTGCAGGGGTGTCAAACTCATTTTAGACCGGGGGCCACATGGAGAAAAATCTACTCCCAAGCGGGCCGGACTGGTATAATCACGTCACGATAACTTAAAAATAAAGAAAACTTCAGATTGTTTTTTGTGTTTAGAAAGAGAACAAGCACATTCTGAAAACGTATAAATCATAATGTTGTGGTTAATAGTATTCTGTCTTTATTTATACTTTCTGAATAAATTATGTGATAATGTTCATCAGTCAACTCATTGGTGTTAATTTTCAATCTATCAAGATAAAAAAAATATCAAAATCAAACTACAGAATGTTATTTATGTAGTTTGCTCATTAACCTCGACTGGTGTACATTTTAGATCATGTGGTTTATTTTATTTTTTTACATATGTAGCATCATCTACAAAGATACAAATAATTGCTAATGCGACATCTAGTGGACACATTTAGAACAGCAGTTTCTTTCATTCAAAAATTTCTGCTCATTTTTATACGGAGAAAACTCATCCCGCGGACCGGATAAAACCTGTTTCGTATGTTTGACACCCCTGCTATAGTGTTACGATAATTGCTTTTATTTGAGATATTCTTAGTTAACAAATATGTCTCCATTGTTTAATAATAATTCTGCTGTGGATTTCCTCTGCTCTTACACACTGATATTAAATAATCAGTGCTGAGCTAAATTAGTTGTGACTCATAACAGCAGTTAAATGCACTTTTCTTCTGAGGAATTGTGTGCATGAATATGTATCCCTGATTGGACTGTGACTCCTCTGACCCCCCTTTGTTGGTAGCATCCCCTCTTGCTTTCACTCCTTTCCAACCGCTTCTTATTCACATAACTCTACTGGCACCCAGTGGTCACAAAAGAAAGTGCACTCACTTAATGCTCAGAGGCCTATCACAGACAAGAGAGCTGTTTACAAGTGGCATTTGGCCTTAATTAAAAGCAGCACTTGTTGAAACACTTGCTCTGCAGAGGAGCTAGCGTCCACGCTGATGCACGTTGGACCGCTGATCCTCCTGTAAGCCTCCTCCACTCTGCAAACACACACACAAGTGCATATGTCAAAAATGCATCCCGAGCAAAAAGCACTTTACATTAATAATCAGCGTTGGAATAACTCCGAGTGAGTTTGGCGTTGACGGTGAACGAAGAAGACGGTGATGAATCGCTGGGCATCCTTGAAATATATGAGAAAAGAAACCGCACAGATGGCCCACAGCACAGCCATTTCCGGAGACAAATGAGTCCTCGTGATAGTGATTGACCAAGTCGGCACAATCTTCGCCTCCATTTTCTAATTGTGCTGGCCCAACATCTGGCTGTCCCATGTGGAAAGGCCATTATGTCGGGAGGAAAGATGAATGAAAGTCGCCATCGACCTGCCTGCGCAGCGGCCCGCTCGCCCCGGCCGTGACTGTAGAGTTTGGACTCGCTTTAATGGCTTCGGCAACTAATCGCCTGCTCTTCCTCATCAGCCGCCGCCTCCCCTCACACAGGAAAGTAATTGATTGTTGAGCGGTTGATGGATAAGACACACACTGAGCTGACCTGGCGTGGTACTCCGTCTGAACACAGCCAGGTCCACTCTGAGAACTTTATTGTATATTTCATCACTCATAATGTTATAAAAAAAGGATGATGCGTTAGAGACTGCTGGGAAATAAGAGGTATCCCACGTAAAGCTTACAGGGTCAGAGTCGAGTCTAGAACTAAAAAAATCATGGCTGACAACTTGGCTTTCCTGACAACAAACCTGGTCTTTTAAGGCAGTGGTGTTCAACCTTTTTTCAGTGATGTACCCCTTGGGAAAAATTTTTTAATTCAAGTACCCCCTAATCAGAGCAAAGCATTTTTGGTTGAAAAAAAGAGGTAAAGAAGTAAAATACAGCACTATGTCATCAGTTTCTGATTTATTAAATTGTATAACAGTGCAAAATATTGCTCATTGGTTGTGGTCTTTCTTGAACTATTTGGAAAAAAAGATATAAAAATAACTAAAAACTTGTTGAAAAATAAACAAGGGATTCAATTATAAATAAAGATTTCTACACATAGAAGTAATCATCAACTTAAAGTGCCCTCTTTGGGGATTGTAATAGAGATCCATCTGGATTCATGAACTTAATTCTAAACATTTCTTCACAAAAAAAGAAATCTTTAACATCAATATTTATGGAACATGTCCTCAAAAAAATCTAGCTGTCAACACTGAATATTGCATTGTTGCATTTATTTTCACAGTTCTTTTTGACAGACATTTTTAAAAAATCTCACGTACCCCTTGGCATACCTTCAAGTACCCCAAGGGGTACGCGTGCCCCCATTTGAGAACCCCTGTTTTAAGGCAACATAAATCGTCACCATACATTTTACTGAATGACTTACTATATCGATTTATTTACACAACATTTACAGTCTGCTACATCATTTATGGTGCATTCGGAAAATATTCATAGCCATTCACATTTTCGACATGTTGTTATGTTACAGCCTTATTCCAAAATGGGATAAATTCATTTTTGTCCTTTAAAATTCTACAGACAATACCCCACAATGACAATGTGAAAAGTTTTAAATTGCAAATTTATTAAAACTAAAACACTAAACACTAAAACACGCCTTTGCTCAATACTTAGTTGATGCACCTTTGGCAGCAATTACAGCCTCGAGTCTTTTTGAATACAATGCCGCAAGCTTGGCACACCTTTTGTCCATTCCTCTTTGCAACACCTCTCAAACTCCATCTAGTTGGATGGGAAGTGTTGCTTTTCATCCAGGATGTCTCTTTACATTGCTGCGTTCATCTTAGTGTAGTCAGGGAGGTGACCAAGAACCCGATGGTCACTCTATCAGAGCTACATCATTCCTCAGTGGAGAGAGGAGAACCTTCTCTGCAGCAAACCACCAATCGGGCCTGTATGGTATAGTGGCCAGACGGAAGCCATTCCTTCGTAAAAGTTTGCCAAAATGCACCAGAGAGACTTTCAGACCATAAGAAACAAAATGATCTGGTCTGATGAGACAAAGATTGAACTCTTTGGCGTGAATGCCAGGCGTCATGTTTGGAGGAAACCAGGCACTGCTCATCACCAGGCCAATACCATCACTACAGTGAAGCATGGTGGTGGCAGCATCATGCTGTAGGGATGTTTTTCAGCAGTAAGAACTGGGGGACTAGTCAGAGGGAAATATAAATGCAGCAATGTACAGAGACATTCTGGATGAAGACCCACGCTTCCCATGCAACCTGATGGAGCTTGAGGGGTGCTGCAAAGAGGAATTGGCGAAACTGCCCATATATGGGTGTGCCAAGCTTGTGGCATCTTATTCAAAAAGACTTGAGGCTGTAATTGCTGCTAAAGGTGCATCAACAAAGTATTGAGCAAAGGCTGTGCATATATATGTACATGTGATTTTTTATTTTTAATACATTTGCAAAATTAAAATAAAAAATGATGACATTGTCATTATGGGGTGTTGTGTGTATAATTTTGAGGGAAAACATGAATTAATTCCATTTTTGAATAAGGCTGTAATATAACAAACAGTGGAAAAAGTGAAGCGCTGTGAGTACATTCCAGATGCACTGTATTATAGTTTAGTGCAGTGTTTCTTAACCATAGGTCCCTAAAGGGCTGCCAAAAAATATCTATTTCTCAGCCGTGCCCTGTGTAGTCTGCAGTTGTAATACACTTTTCCCCCACTTGTGGTAGTAATAACAATATCAAACAAACAGAAGAAGTCTGGAGCTTAAGTCATAATGACGTTTCTAAAGCACAAAAATTATGACTAAAATGGTAAAGCTGTAATTTGATTTGCACTTAAATTCTATTGACAGTCAATTAAGAGACATATTCATTATTAATTTAGTGTGTTTATTTTAGCACAGTATAATTGGATGTAAATAATTTTTTGTCAGTTATTTAGGAGTCCCTTCTCATGCAGTATATTTGGCTACTTATTTTTCCTAATCAGCCTGACCTAAGTCTAAGGTTTATGCCTTAAATAAACAATCTTTGTGATTAAAACATGGCTTCATATTATTTGACAAGATTTTAAATTTTAAAATTTTAAGTAAGTTAGATATAATTATTGAATACGATTAAAATCAAGAGAACAGTTAATAATTAAGTGTTAATCCAGGCCCCTCTGTAGTGGCCTGAGGCCAAAGAGGTTTACAACCCCTGGTCTAGCATGTCTCTGCGGGCACCACCATTGTTTGTGATCAAATTGCTGCTTCTTTTAGAAGGAACTTACAGTTCAATTCAAGCTTTGGAACTTCCAACTTTGCCGTTTTAAATGAATGCACCATCAGTGTTTACCATACATTCATATAAGTAAATTCAATTTTTTATTATATTTCTTTGATTTTGCGATAGTGGCTATATGCTTGGAAGTAGAAATGCATTTTTCGTTTTTAAAATCTAATTTGGTCAACATTTGTACAGGTTTAAAACGATCGCGATGCTAATTTTCGCTAGCATATATTATGCTAGCAGCATAAGTGTCAACCTTCATAGTGTATGTTTGCATTGCTTTTTTCAATTTATGACAAACTGTATTGACGATTTAACGTGATTCCTACATCTATGTGCACTTTATGTGTATATTAGTACTTACCTTTGTATGCTTAGTGTAGAAACGTGAGGTCCTCACGGTGTTATACTTGTTTTATATACAGTAACTGTGTTTAATGAACACCTTAACACATCAATCCTACTCAGTTGTACCTAAACTGGCACTACGCCGGCTCTCTGTGCTATCAACGTCTAACTTCCTAGGACCGCAAGAGACTGGAGACTCCCGTCTCTTAAAGGGGACGTGCCCGTTTTCACAAACATTACGTTTAACTTTACAGAAACTTCATTATGGAAAAACTATCAATAAATAAGATTGAAATTAAAATTAATCTAATTTAAAAGACGGTTTACCTACCCGCCTAACTAAATTCCAACAATCAAGGAAAACATTTGAGTGGTATTGTAAAATTAACCACAATGTTTACAACCTTTGTTATCAATTATATTGTTGTTTTAAACCTAGGTAAAGTGAGGTCTGGAAGTATTTGGTATTTTGGTAAGTATTTGCCTTATCTACATTACAGTACATAAAACTACAATGGATTTGAAATAAATAAATCCATAAACAATCAACATGTGATTCGAGTGTTGATTTTCACAATTGAGCGGTTCGACCAAATATGAAAAGGGGTAGGATTAAATAAGTTCTGTTTCTTCCTACTCCTTTTCGGACATGCTGTAAAGAAACAACTGGGAACATGTGATGCATTACATTGTATCGTATGCATGTTCGAAATAAACTGAAACTGAACTGAACTCACCTGAAAATATGGCATCTACAGTACCATTAGGGAATTACAGGACACCATCCAATTCACACTATAGTATTTATTTTGTTTACTACGAATACATTAATGATGTCCATGGGTTTCACTTACTGCAAAGGATTTTCATTCAAGTTTTGAAATGGTGGTTATATTTTCAGATTGTGTTGGAGCACACGCAATGCTATATACTGTATCTGTAGATTTAATTCCTGAAATGCAATTTATGTATTTTTGTCACAGCTCTTAATCTAAAGTCTTCACTTCAATCTCATGCTGATGTATTTATTGATTTATTTCTGATCCATTCTGGTCGTGACTGTATTCTGTAAACGGCAAAACCATTTAAAAAAATTCTGTGTTCAAATATTATGTTTACAAAACAATAACATTGACAGCAAAATATGTTAAGTATAAAAATTTTGGCTAAATTTAAAGTACAAGTGAAATATTGGGACATATTACTATAAATGATGAGTCCTACAACTTTTGACTGGTAGTGTATGTAAATAAACCCGGGGTATACAATTGTTAGTTTGAAAACTTCTCTTTGTAAAGCAATTCTATACAGCAGATATGGACATCTACACTAACAATATGATTTGCCTGAATGGCTGGACAGGACATGTTGGAAAAAAAAGTTAGTAATGAAATAAGCAGCAAGAATTGAAAATACAGCATAACAATATAATGTAACAACCAAAAGATATGTTGATACTAATAACTAATAACAAAGACGTGTCTTTAAATATACAGTGTGCATAGATTTGTTGTAGCCTTTAAAAAAAATACATGCGTCATAGTTAATTATACAAATAATACAGTGATCCCTGTATTAGCAAAGTAGTAGCAAGTGCCATTTTAAAATGTCTCTATTTGGAACTTACAAGGTCTGATCCCTCAATGAACCGCAGCTTTAGGAGCCCTCATGCAACCCCAGACCATGACGCTACCACCATTAGGCTTGGCTGTAAGCAAGACACAATTATCTTGCTACTCACTGTGTTGCCGAATATCCCGACAATAATGGCTGTGTGCTGAGTTATTTCTTAGTGGATAGTAAATCTATACAAGCTGTACCCTGACTTTTCTATAACACATCCAAGTTTTCTATCCCTATAGTTATGTACAAATTAAGTGGATACTGTATTTGACTGTTACCTGAGCCTGAAGTGTTGGTTTCGATCCAGCTCATTTTCCTCTTTCGTCTTCTCTTGACCTCTACCCTTCAGCCTCCTCTTCCTCTCCTCAGGGTCCAGCGTGAGCAGGACAACCAGACTGGGTCGGAGCAGGTCACCGGGCCAGCGGTACAGCTCGGAGCCCTCTGTTGGGAGGTCACATGTTGAACCGCTCACTGCTGTCGCGATGGCGTAAGCGGCTGTGCTGTGCCAGAACCTAAAACAGGTCAAAACGCTATTATCTCCTCTGGGTGTCTCTTGTGTCTTAAAAGTGAAGGAAAGGTTACAGAACTTCAATCTGATAGCTTTTACCTGTCAACAATGACGGGTTTCTTGGAGGCGTGGTGGACTATTTGCTGTGCTGTGATGTAGTTGCCCACAGCGTAGAAGGCCCTGCGTATGATGGGGGGCTCTTGATCAAAGCGGGCCCTCCAGGGGGAGAGGCACTGAGGAGGGGATTGCAAAAGAGTGGCTCCCAGTGCGTCCCGGAGAGACTCTGTCAATGTTGTTTTACCTGCGATGAGAAAAATAAGTATGACCATTTTAAAGTTGATGAGCTCAAAAAAAAAAAAAATAGTCTCGCAGGTTTGCAGGAGGCTTGCCAAAGACTATGGCATGAGTGAGCTATTCAATAAACCTTTCTCTCGGTGACGTTCCTCCTCTGAGGTCATGATACACGATATTCCATTAGGCCGAGCTCGCTGGGAGATAATAGCCTTAGCAGACAGCGAGCGGCCATTGCTTTCACATAACATCTATACATCATGGCGGCCATATCTTTGTTAGTGGCCTAATGAAATTAACCTGTGGCATCAAGGCCTTCCAAGACAATAACGGGGAAATCTGGTTCGCTTCTGGCCTCTACGCTGCCACAGCCCCCGCCGCCTCTGGGCAGAAGCTCCAGTACAGATGTGGCTTCTGGAATGATGTCAGCACACTGCAGGGCACACAAAAATCATCGATCATGTATAATGGCAGAGTGCTTAGGTTAACACAGTGCTTCTCAATTATTTTCACTGTCCTCAAATTATACTATTTGTAGTCTCGGTCTATAAAATTATTATTTTTGATTTAAAAAATAAAATTGTGTTATAAGGACACCACTGCATAACATGTTATCCTTATTAACATTAAAGAAAACATCAAATAAAAGAAGAAATATAGCTCAACTTGCAACAAAGAATAACTTTATTAACACTGTTTTTTTCAACAGAAAAGTTTTAAAGTGCATCAATTGTAGTGAAATTAAAACCAAAAAAGAATCCTTATTTGTGGGGCGGCATGGCTTGGTTGGTAGAGCGGCAACTTGAGGGTTCCAGGTTTGATCCCCGCTTCCGCCATCCTGGCACTGCTGTTGTGTCCTCGGGCAAGACACTTTACCCACCTGCTCCCAGTGCCACCCACACTGGTTTAAATGTAACTTAGATATTGGGTTTCACTATTTAAAGCGCTTTGAGTCACCAGACAAAAGCGCTATATAAATATAATTCACTTCACCAAACATAAACATTTTTTGAAGTGAAGTGAATATACCGCTCGGTTGGTAAAAAAAATTGTCGCTAAAAAAATCGACAACATTTTTCTTGGGAACATTTTTCAACCTGAGGTAGTTCCAAAAATAAGCTTCAGGAAGGAGGCGGCGGCCGACCTTACAGTAAAGCAGTTTGATTTTGACTGACTTGAACCACCCGCCCCTTGCATCACAACACGCCTCCCAGGGGGGCCCGTCTCACTATTTGACAAGGACTTCTACATATCCATCCAGCCATTTTCTACCGCTTGTCCCTTTCGGGGTGGCGGGGGGTGCTGGAGCCTATTCTCAGCTGCATTCGGGCAGTAGGCGGGGTACACCCTGGACAAGTTGCCACCTCATCGCAGGGCCAACACAAACCACACACAGAAAGATCCCGAGCCCAGGACCTTTGTATTGTGAGGCACACGCACTAACCCCTGTTCCACCGTGCTGCCTAATATAATTATATTTATTTACTTAACAACACTTATTCATATATATATATTATATCATTATATAATTACAACCCAATAAAAGGGATGGGTTAATAATGCCTCAGTGAGTGTATGAAACACTCACTAGCTATATTGGCACGGCATTTATGATGTGTTGGTGTTTCATAATGGTCATATGCCATCTGTTGGATTAAAAAAGCCACAACATTGAGCATATCAAATTGTTTTTGTTTTTTAAAACCAATAGTTGCGCAGAAAGGAATGTGCAATGTTCAACTCTGGTCACTGAGCCAATTAGTAAACGAGAAAAAAGGAACATTTACCTTATCCCACACTTCCGATTGTTTCTTTTTTTTTTAGTTCCATTTATTTGTTTTATTATTATTTATTCTTCATTTTAATATCATATATATATATATATATATATATATATATATATATATATATATATATATATATATATATATATATATATATCTTTTCTTTTTTTTCTTAGTTCCATCGATGATGGTGGAGAAAACTGTAAAACACAGCACTTCGACTTCGTTTAGTACAAAATGTCACCTGCGAGCAAAAAGAAGTGCTTCCTGATAAACAGTTTGGTGCTTCCCAGTCAAATGACAGAGCAGCTGTATCAATCACATGGTTCATTTCTTGAAGGGACAAACATATCGAGGCTTTGAGAGACACAGTATCCCTCCTTGTGTTTTAAACGACATCATTTTAAACCCATCACTACCCACTATTGTACACTTAAGCTTACATACACTATTTTCCCCACTTTTGTTAACATTGAATTTCAATACTCCATCTATCTATCCATTTTCTGCCGCTTGTCCCGGTTCAGGGTCGCGGGGGGTGCTGGAGCCTATCCCAGCTGCATTCGGGCGGAAGGCGGGGTACACCCTGGACAAGTCGCCAACTCATCAAAGGGCCAATTGCAATACTTTCCAATACTAATTCAATAATTCCCCCTAAGCTCTCGAATATTATTGTAATATCTACATCAGAAAAATATATTACTTTAAAAAGTTTTTAAAAAAAATAACATCGCACTTTGAAGTTCGAAGATCGCATATTTTTGACCTAAATTAAGCATTTTAAAGCATACAAATGGCTAAATGAACTGAAATGATCAATACTACAATAGTATTGGCCACAAGATGAGACTCTGACTCATAAAGTCAGTGCAGTATACTGTATGTCTAATTTCCTATTACTATATTGGATTAAATGAGTGTAAAGGTGACTATGATGGATGTTATTTCATGTCTCGAGGGCTCTAATAATGTTTAAAAAACGTATTTAGAAGGTTGTTAACAGGTTTTTAGCTTTAAAAATGTATCAATAATAATTCCTACTTTGTGGTAATTCCTTTACCATGGTAAGGCCCGGAACCAATTAACAGTGATAAAGGAGGGATGCCTATATACAATTAGCAGTCGTAACTGAAAACATAAAAGAAAATGACACAATGGAATATAATTCTAATACCTACAGTTGGGTTTTACACTTTTACTTACCATCACTAGAATTGTCAAGATTTTTCTCAGTGACTGCTATTATTTTTAGGAGTTCATTCTGATTAAAATGGTATTGTTGCTGTGCTCACAACAAAAAAAAATCATGTGAATTGAAAAACAAAAAACTACAAAAATATTCATATTGGGACACCTGCGTGAAGTTGACCGCCGCCACCTTGTCAAAACTTCCCCAAACCAGTCCTAACTGTTTTTGCTGTTGTTGGTTTTTTTTGGTCTTACTATTATTGTTTGTATGTTATTAACGTTTTATGGAGCTGGTTATTAATCATAATTCGGTAATAATTTAAAAACCATAATAGTTACACCAAAAATATGTGCAACACAACTTCACACAGGTTCTTGAGATGTGTGGGTTTACATATTTAGCCATAGAAGTGTAACACCACATATGACCACATGATGGCGGCATTCTCCAAAACTTGCATTTTTTGATTTCGCAGCACTGCCCACGTCAAAGGCCATTTAATCACGGTTACCTACACAGTTGCCTTCACAATCCAATGAACAATTAGTAATTGCATAATTTAATCAAAAAACATTCTGGCATATTTAAACCGATATGTAAAATTATAAACAGTTTTTTTTAGCTTTACAAATGTATCATCAATAATTCCTACTTTGTGGTAATTCAAATACCAATTATCATTAGTCAATTATCATTGTGGTAATAATTGTCTTAAAGTTAGTGTTATTTGCAGATGATACAACGGCATTTTGTTCAGGAGAGAACACACAGAAGATAATACAAATAATAACAGAAGAAATGAACAAATTAAAAAGATGGTTTGACAAAAACAGACTATCTTTGAATCTCAGTCAGACTAAAATAATGCTATTTGGTAACAGTAGAAGAGAAAGTCAAACACAAATACAGATAGACGGAATAAATATTGAAAGGGTAAAAGAAACCAAATTTTGGGGTGTAATAATAGATGATAAAATAAATTGGAAAGCTCATGTAAAAAATATAAATGATAAATGGGTTATACTTGTATAGCGCTTTTCTACCTTCAAGGTACTCAAAGCGCTTTGACAGTATTTCCACATTTACCCATTCACACACACATTCACACACTGATGGAGGGAGCTGCCATGCAAGGCGCTAACCAGCACCCATCAGAGGCAAAGGGTGAAGTGTCTTGCCCAAGGACACAACGGACGTGACAAGGAAGGTAGAAGGTGGGAATTGAACCCCAGTAACCAGCAACACTCCGATTGCTGGCACAGCCACTCTACCAACTTCGCCACGCCGTCCCTATATACAACATAAAGTAGCAAGAAACACGTCAACAATGAATAAAGCAAAACATGATCTAGACCAAAAATCACTTCATATTCTCTACTGCTCGCTAGTGTTACCGTATCTGACTTATTGTGTAGAAATATGGGGAAACAACTACAAATGTGCGCTTCATTCATTAACGGTGTTACAAAAAAGATCCATTAGAATAATACAAAATATTGGATATAGAGAACATACAAACCCTTTATTTATTAAATCACAATTATTGAAATTCAACGATTTGGTGCATTTGCAAACAGCTAAAAGTATGTACAAAGCAAACTATAACCTGCTACCCAAGAATGTACAACAATTCTTCTCAACAAAAGAGGAGAACTATAACCTTAGAGGAAAATGTTATTTAAAACATGTATATGCTCGTACAACACTTAAAACCTTTAACATATCCGTATGTGGAATGAAATTATGGAATGGATTAAGTAAAAAAATCAAACAAAGCACCAATATGATTCAGTTTAAGACAACTACAAGTGTTCACAAAGTACACAGAACAAGAATTATGATGAACATCTTGAACCCTTTTTTTTTTATTATTGAGACAAAGATTATTTGTATTTAATATTTGTATGCTTACTATGGTATATTATTTATTTGTTCACTGTTCTGTTACAGAGAACAAGGAAATATGATAAAAATTGCTATGGAATGAAAAGGGGTGAGATTAAATAAGCTCTGCTTCTTCCTACTCCTTTTCGGACGTGCTGTCATGAAACAACTGGGAATGTGTGAAGCATTCCATTGTATCGTATGCATGTTCGAAATAAACTGAAACTGGACTGAATAAATGTTGCTATAATAAAGACCTGTAAAAATAGGGTTTGATGACAGCATTATTACAGTGCTGAACTCTGTAGAACTTGCACCTGGCTCGCTGACAACAAGCTATCCATACACTTCAGTAAAACGGAATCCATCCTGTTTGGGTCCCACATCAACCTTAAGAAAGTCAATGATTTCACTATAAAAGTGGGTGACGTTGTTATCACCAGGAAAGATGAGGTCACCTACCTAGGTTCCATTCTAGAGGCTAACCTTTCCTGTGATAAAATGGCAACCAAGGTAATCAAAAAGGTCAACCAACAAACGAGATTTCTCTATAGAATCTACTCTCTGGTCAAAAAAAGCACCATGAAGATTCTGACGGGAACTCTCGTTCAACCCTTTTTCGATTAGGCATGCACCTCCTGGTACCCTAGCACCTCCAAAACCCTCAAATCTAGACTCCAAACATCCCAGACCAAGCTAGTCAGGTTACTTTTAGACCTCCACCCCAGATCACACCTCACTCCAACCCACTTCTCCAAAGTGGGCTGGCTCAGGGTGGAGGACAGAGTAAAACAACTTGCACTGAGCCTAGTCTATAAAATCCGCTACACCTGCCTGATACCGAAGTACATGTCAAACTACTTCCTTAACGTAAATGACTGCCATAACCATAACAACAGAGGGAGCTCCACTAACCACGTTAAACCCAGATTCCGATCTAACAAAGGTCTTAACTCATTCTCTTTCTATGCCACATTAATGTGGAATGCGCTCCCAACAGGTGTAAAAGAAAGGGCATCTCTATCCTCCTTCAAAACCGCAATAAAACAACACCTCCAGGCAACTTCAACCCTAAATCAACACCCTCCCTTCCACATCATACCTCTTCGGATTGTAAATAATCAAATGTAAATAATCAAATGTAGACACTTTTTCTTATACTTTCTGATCTCTCTCTCTGTGTCCACTACTTGCTGTACATATCCTACCAAGTCAGTCCTACACTGTTCCAATGTCCATTTCTCTGATGATGCAATTGTTGATGACTGAAGTGTTGATACCAACCAATCCTAACCACACACCCCCCCCCATATCCCACACCCCGGATTGTAAATAATGTAAATAATTAATTGTATATACTCTGATGATTATCTTGTGTGATGACTGTATTATGATGATAGTATATATCTGATAGTATATATCTGTATCATGAATCAATTTAAGTGGACCCCGACTAAACAAGTTGAAAAACTTATTCGGGTGTTACCATTTAGTGGTCAATTGTACGGAATAGGTACTTCACTGTGCAATCTACTAATACAAGTTTCAATCAATCAATCAATCAAAATTATGATGAACACCTTGAACCTTTTTTTTTATTGAGACAGATTATTTGTATGTAATATTTGTATGCTTACTATGGTATATTATTTATTTGTTCATTGTTCTGTTACAAAGAACAAGGAAATAGGATCAAATTGCTATGCAATAAAAATGGGTAGGATTAAATAAGCTTTGCTTCTTCCTACTCCTTTTCGGACGTGCTGTAATGAAACAACTGGAAATGTGTGACGCATTCCATTGTATCGTATGCATGTTCGAAATAATAGAATAGAAAGTACTTTATTGATCCCTGGGGGAAATTCAGCCTAAACTGAAACTGAACTGAATACATGTTGCTATAATAAAGACCTGTAAAAATAGGGTTTGATGCCAGTATTATTACAGGTAACAGGCTAGCTTTTACAGGTGTACCTAATGAAGTGTCACCTGAGTGTTTATGTGACGTCATATCGTGTTACCTTCTTTAAAACGTCACGGGCCTCCTGGAAACTGTAGAAAACATCAGAGTTGACCATGTTGAGGGTGGCAGGGTGGCAATCAGGAGGTTCTGAGGGCACCATGTAGTGGTTCTGTGCGTGCGTCCACAGATGCTGAGTCCACAGTGGGCCATCTTCTGTGTACGAGCACACTAACGCAGGGTCGTCACGCAGCACAAACTGTCGTAAAAGTCTCTCCGTCGCAATGGAGGCGTCCTTCACGAAATAGCCCCTTATGAGCGAGTCCTTGACGCCGGGCAGGAACGCGCACATTGGAGATAAACGACACCCTTGACTAAGTCCTCCTAAAAGTTTCTCTTTCAGTTCCCAGTAAAACCTGGCGTTGTGGAGTTTGTCCCCGCTGGAAACGAGGATAGAGTAACACCCGGCGTCCTTTAGCATGCTAGTTTCAAACAACCGCTTCACTACCTTGCCTCCTTTTCCGGGGTGTTCGTTTTGGAGTCGAAAGTAGACCGGCCCTCCGTCCACATCCACGGAGAAAACACGGGAGGACCACAGGGGTACCAAAGCCATGCTGCGTCGTGACATCTGCCTGGCTGTGTTTCTGTTCCCGGGCTGCGCTATGTATAAGGAAAACGAAAGTAAACACTGCATTGGAAAACGCAACCTAGTAAGTTACGTAAATGCCCTGAATGCAATCACCAGTCGTGTTTACAACATTAGGACATCGTTGTATATTAGGCACACCTGCGATACGCAATATTAACTTAATTTAAAATGTAAGAAGTTACACAATTAACCTTTGACAATGAGTACCGTAATGGCTAAAAAAAAAAGAGGTAAAACTACTTATTTGTTTTAGTATTTGCTTAGTTACCACTTTCTCAAATTAAACCCCAGTAAATGCAGTTGCTAACGCCTTTCATGCTGTCAACTTTGAGTAAGGTAATTATTATAAGAATATTTTGTACAGTGCTGGATGACTAATACTTTTACCCTGCAGAACAGGACTACACAGTAACACACCCATCAGTAAGTTTCTATTTCGATGTTTGTAAACAGAAACTATGAGCTTAGTCAGCTGACCACCTGCTGCTTCTATTTAAGCAGCCTTGATCACAATATCACCACATTTGATGAGTGGGATTAAAGCTGTGCGTGGAAATGAACCTGTCCTCCATAGTTGTAGATCATCTGCTGCCTGTGCAGCTGTGCATCATGACCATCCTCTCCTTTTTCAACAGACTCTTGGACAAACTCTACTCCTGGAGAGTGTGCACAGGACCAGGCACTGAAACAGGAGTCAGCAAAAGAAGTCCAAATGCAGTTACTCCGACCAGCGTCAACTACCATTATACACGCAAGTGTAACTACAAGTGTGGCTTTTGTTTCCACACTGCAAAGACATCCTTTGTACTGCCTCTGGAGGAAGCAAAGAGGGGCCTTAAACTCCTGAGGGATTCAGGTAAATTACATGACACCGCCTTGACTCTTATTCTTTATTTAAACATTTATATCCCTCGCAGGAATGGAAAAGATCAACTTCTCTGGTGGAGAACCATTCTTGCATGAAAAGGGCGACTATCTTGGAAAATTGGTCCAATACTGCAAACAAGAGCTACAACTTCCAAGTGTCAGCATTGTCAGCAATGGTAGCATGATCAAAGAAACGTGGTTCCAAAAATATGGTAAATATCTATTTTGTGCGTGGTGTTATGTGTTTAATATGTTTGTAAATTGTTTATCAAAATAACTTTTTGTTGGATTGTATTTTTAATTCAACCTGAGAAATCTTTGTTGGGTAGATCAGGGGTTCTTAACCTTTTTAAGCTCAAACTCAACTTTTCACCACAGAAGGCCCCAGCAACATTCAAAATTAACACTGAATTAGTAATCTTACTTTTGAATTTCCTCGTATTCAATAATTATATCTATCCTATTTACAATTTAAATCCTTGTAAAATAAAATGAACCATGTGTTAGTTACAAATATTATTTATTTAACACAAACCTTAGGCTTAGGTCAGGCTGATTAGAAAAATAAGTACTAACCAAATATACTGCATAATAAGCAGTGTTGGGTTAGTTACTGAAAACCAGTAACTAGATACAGTTACTAGTTACTTTATTTCAAAAGTAACTCAGTTACTAACTCAGTTACTTACACCAAAAAGTAATGCGTTACTGTGAAAAGTAACTATTTAGTTACTTCTTTTTTCCCCCCCCTTTTTTTTAAGGCTCCCATTAATGCCCTTTCAGCCTTCATTTTAGTACTGTTATTGCACTGGAGAATAATACAATGTGTTGATCAACTTGACATGCATTTGCATCACTGAACTTTGCTAAGCAATGTGCTCTACATACAACACACAAACTCTGCTAAGCAATGTGGTCTACATACAACACACAAAGACAAAGATAAGTTTCAAAGGGCCAATTTATTTCAGGCCAGAACAAATTGACAAAACTATTTTAAATAGCTGCAACATAATGGCACTTTAACTTTAAGTAGATAGGATCTTTGATCCTAAACACAACTTACATTTAACTAAAATGTTATTTTCTTTGTGCTCGACAAAAGAAAAGAAGTGAGAATGTTAAGACACTCGACTTCTGGCTTCACCGTGATGTCTTGTTAGTTGTTATGAGAGTAGCGTATGTGTGTGTGGCCCTTTAAGATATGACAGCATGTGAGATGAGTGACGTCAGTGAGTGAGTGGGCGAGAGAGGTGAGGGAACGGCGACAGTGAGTGAGTGCAGGTGCTCTAGCTTGGTGGATGGCTGCGTCCAATAAAGTCACAAAGTTGCAACAAACCGCCGGCCTCGTCATTCACCCTCAGCTGTAAAGACCCACTTCCGGGTAAAGTGAAGGTTGTTAGCCCCGAAGTACATAGGCCCTGGAGGAACGTCTCCCCTGCGCCCCTCAACTACGGTCTGAAAGCCCCCACCCACATAAAGCATGCCTCTTCTTTTCCACCGCAGCGCTCCAATAAAACACACTCAGATCTTCTGTTTCTAGCCGATACTACATAAAAAATAACGTAAAATAACGCATCATGTAGTAACGGTAACTGAGTTACTGAATATAAAAGATAACGCGTTAGATTACTAGTTACCGCCGAAACGAACGGCGTTACAGTAATGCGTTAGTCCCAACACTGATAAGGGACTCATAAATAACTCAAAACAAATTTTTTATAAACACTTATGTTGCGCCATAACACAAACTCAATTATTAATAAATATGTTTCCATGATCAATGTTTAGATACCAGTTTATATATTACATTAATAACACAAAATGCGGATTCTTACGATCAATGTTTGATTGTCAAAGATCTTTGGTAATGTAATCTGTGATATTTTTATTTAAGTTAATGGTATTCATGTCTCTGCATGATGATGTTTTAACCTTCTCTAACCTTCTCTATCTCTATAAAATGTAATATTCAGCCTGCTTAACATTCTGTAATTGCAGGACTATCAATAGTAACAGGTTAGAAAATAATATACACTTTGTTTCAATCTACCAACAAACATTTAGAAATATTACAGATTACAGTGCAAAACATTTTGACAAAGCATGATCGTAATGTAAGATGATTTTTCATTTTATTGTAGTTAGATCGGATGTGACACGTAGCGCTATTATTGTGAAGCCGGAACGTGTATGTACTGTATATACATATAAATATATATATAGGGATGTTCCGATCCAATATTGATATCGGAAATCAGTCCGATATTAGCCAAAAAAGTGAATATCAGATTTTATCGGACTGAATCTAAAAACTCCGATATAAGCGCTCCGATATAAGCTGTCCATTTACCGCTGCAGCACGTCTATAATAGGTGACTCTGGTTTGATCACACTCCAACACAATAGGTGGCGGCAATGGCCCTAAATTAACGTTGGTGCCGGCCGCGGAAGAAGAGCGTCTCTGATCCAGCATGCACAGCCCACGTAATCACAACAACAACAATGCGTGTGCTTGCAGCAAAGTGTAGTGATGTGTGTGTGGAAGTATTTTAACCTAAACTCGGACAAAGACGTTGCCGCTAAATGCAACATTTGTCAGGCGCAAGTGTCCCGTGGAGGGACAGAACCGGGAAGGTTCAATACAAGCAACCTCATCGCACATTTGAAAAAACGCCACAAAAAAGAACATGAGGATTTTCGCGAGAGCAGCAAGGCGAAGCAACAAACCTCTGGCTCGCTTCAGCAACCCACGCTGGCCGAAAGCTTTGCAAGACGTGACAAACTACCACTGGACAGCAAAAAGGCAATGGCCATAACAGAAAAGATAGCCCAGTTTATTGTGCTTGATGACCAGCCCCTGTCGGTGGTGAGTAATGTCGGGTTTAAACGCTTAATGGAGCACCTCGAACCTCGCTACATTATTATTATGCCGAAATGCTTATCTTCTTAAAAAAAATCTCCACATTATGCTCAGACTGCAGAAAGTGGAGAAGGAGGACGAGGAGTAGTAAGGGTAGTCAGCACTGACTGATTATTATTTGTTTTATGCTCTTGTTATTAGAGTGATATGTTTATTGTGTTTACACTATTCTTCAGTGATGACTAAGAGTAATTACTACATTGTTTTGGGCACAGTCAGTCAGTGAAACTGGAGCTGTGAACTCTTAACTTAGAGCAGTTGGACAGTGGACAGTATTGTGTTGTTTTTGTCCCTGCCCACAGATGTTTCCAACATATGCTGACAGTAAAAAAATAACTGAAATGATAAATGAGTTATACTTGTATAGCGCTTTTCTACCTTCAAGGTACTCAAAGCGCTTTGACAGTATTTCCACATTCACCCATTCACACACACATTCACACACTGATGGCGGGAGCTGCCATGCAAGGCGCTAACCAGCAGCCATCAGGAGCAAGGGTGAAGTGTCTTGCCCAAGGACACAACGGACGTGACTAGGATGGTAGAAGGTGGGGATTGAACCCCAGTAACCAGCAACTCTCCGATTGCTGGCACGGCCACTCTACCAACTTCGCCACGCCGCCCCCATAGTGAACTTGAATTGTTTGCACTTTAAAATGTTTTGTTTTTTTTAAATTGGATTTATTTAGGTTATTTTTCAGGGTCTTCTAATTTATTTTTAATTTATTCTATTCAATTGTATAATTATGTTGGTATTAGTGGTTATTTTGCACTTTGAATATAACATTTTGTTTTTATTGGATTTGTTGAGGTAATACTCTTATGTGAAGGTTAAAATTTATGTAACCAATTGGTTAATAATAAATGGGTCAGTTTTTCCTATACCTACTCTTGCTGACTATTGTTTTCTGTTTTAACACTACAACATCAGTAACAGTAACATCACTTTATCAAGCCTTTTCTAACATTCCACACAACAAGATAAGGAATGAATATATGTATGATTCGTGCCTATATCGTATCGTATTGATATCGGTATCGGCCGATACTCAAGGCTACAATATCGGTATCGTATCGGAAGTGAAAAAGTTGTATCGGGACATCCCTACACACACACACACATATATATATATATATATATATATATATATATATATATATATATATATATATATATATATATATATATATATATATATATTAGGGCTGCAACAACCAATCGATTAAAATCGATTAATAAAATAGTTGCCGATTAATTTAGTCATCGATTCGTTGGATCTATGCTATGCGCATGCACAGAGTTTTTTTTTGTTTTTTTTTTTAATTTTTTGTTTTTGTTTTGTTTTTTAATAAACCTTTATTTATAAACTGCAACATTTACAAACGGCTGAGAAACAATAATCAAAATAAGTATGGTGCCAATATGCTGGGGTTTTTTTTCAATAAAATACTGGATAGGATAGAAATGTAGTTTGTCTCTTTTATCCGATTATTAATTGATTAATAATATATCGATTAATAAATATATATATATATATATATATATATATATATACACAGTGGGGCAAAAAAGTATTTAGTCAGCCACCCATTGATTGTCAATGGGTGTGTATATATATATATCAATGTGTACATATGTGTGTCTGTATATACATATAATGTATGTGTGTATATACTGTATATGCATATAACGTATGTCTATATACATATAATGTATGTGTATATACATACGTATATGTTTATATGTGTGTGTATATATACATACAAATTTGGTTCCTAGCTTTATAAAAGGCTACTTTATATTCATGAAGTATTTTGAGGTGATTATCTATGAAAAAAGTGTTCATGGTTAAGGATCTTCCCTCCTACCTCACTGTTAGGCAGCCATCTTGACATCCTGGCCATATCCTGTGACAGTTTTGATGAAGCGACCAACCAGCTGATTGGCCGAGCTCAAGGCAAGAAGAGCCACCTGAACTGTCTGTACAACATCCGGAACTGGTGCCAGAAGTATAAAGTGGCCTTCAAAATCAACTCAGTTATCAACACCTTCAACGTGGACGAGAACATGGCAGAGCCCATTGTTCAGCTCAGCCCGGTCCGATGGAAGGTAAGCAAGTGACATTGTTTGGTGTATATAATAATTACCTGCCGTGTAACTTGTCTTTTGTTTGTTTCAGGTCTTCCAGTGTCTGCTGATTGATGGTGAAAATGTGGGCGAGAAAGCCCTGAGAGAGGCTGAGAGGTTCACCATCAGCGACCAACAGTTTCAGGAGTTTCTGGACATACACAGCAGTGTCTCCTGCTTGGTTCCTGAGTCCAATGAGAAGGTTAGTTTTCCATTCTATTGACTGTTGATTCAGTGTGTGCAAAATAGAGTGCACTACTCTGCTACAACCAGTATTCTGGAGGCCAGTCTTATTTGTCTAGTTAAGAGGAACACAACATTTGATTGGCATGGAAACTGGAATTTACAACATTGAGAAAGAAAGTCTCACACTTTTTTAGATTAATAAATATGTAATAAAATATTGTTAATGTTTGCTAAAAACATTTGATAAATTAACAAGTCTATGCTTTTACTCATGTGAACATAGTCACAATGGATGGAATATACAATATGGAAACCCTTAAGTTGTTGAGACCCAAAACATTTTTTGTGAATTTTATCTTCACAGATGAGGAATTCTTACTTGATCTTGGATGAATACGTAAGTATGTTCTATCTCATATCTGTCGTAAACGCTCTAATAATAGGTGGCAAAAATGACGGGATGTAAATTGGAAGTAGACAATACTTTGAGAAAAGATGTAATCTCTTCATGAAATTAAGCAAGTACATGTTTTAACCTCAATCATAATTTTGGAATGCATGAGAACGTGGAATTGAAAACTTAACTATTTCACCACATGGTAATTTATTAACAAGTTTGTGTATATCAGGGGTCACCAACCTTTTTGAAACCAAGAGCTACTTCTTGGATACTGATTAATGTGAAGGGCTACCAGTTTGATACACACTTAAATAAATTGCCAGAAATAGCCAATTTGCTCAATTTACATGTTATTATTAATAATTAATGATATTTATCTTTGTGGAAACACTGATCATCTCAATGATTTTTCACAATAAATATATATAGAAACAGATAAATATCAATATGCAACACTTTATTTTTATATTTTCTCTAAGTGCACATTTTTCAAATTGAACATTTTCAAATGATCACTTCTAAGACAGTCTTGTGAAATCACAATATCCCATTTTAACTAGCTAGCCACTAACATTTTTTAACAAATCATGAATTACTTTGCACCATGTTTGTACAAATAATAACTCATGTAAAATACAAAAGTCAACTCTCAAATGTTTAAATAAATCATGTCACACTTTGAACTGGACACCAAATCTGTTATCTGTTTCTTTGTCAGTTAGTGAAGACCAAGTCTTTAAAATATTTTCTTGGATTTTCAAATTCTATTTGAGTTTTGTCTTTCTTAGAATTAAAAATGTCGAGCAAAGCGAGACCAGCTTGCTAGTAAATAAATACAATTAAAAAAAATAGAGGCAGGCTATTTCAGCTATTTTTAGAACAGGCCAGCAGGCTACTCATCTGGTCCTTACGGGCTACCTGGTGCCCGCGGGCACCGCGTTGGTGACCCCTGGTGTATATATATATATATACGTTAGGTCAGGAAAAAACACAGAGGCTATTTCATCCCTACAAGCCTGTTTCGCAGGTTTCACTGCTCTTCAGGGGATTTTCCTAAAAAATCCCTGAAGAGTATATTCCGCTCTACCCCGGTGTTGAGCACTGTATAACGGACACACCACAGAAACCTCGACTATATATATATATATGTATATATATATATATATACATACATATGTGTATATGTATGTATGTGTATGTATGTATATGTAATAAACCATGCCATTTATTAACAACCTTATGGGGAAATATGCTCAGTAGCACCATTTTAAAGTGCATGCAGAGGGAGAGAACAAAGCTCGACGCTGACCACTCATGCTACTTCAAATGCCGCTACTGCGTTCTTGTAGAGTTGATAAAAACTACATCAGGAGGTTGACTACAGCCACAGCTGTAAATGCCAATGTTTTTTGACCTGGTGCTAATTAGGAACCCCAGCTGTCTTTTGCCTTTGTAGACCACGCACCTGCCGACTTGAACCATTTTTGGAGCAGTTACATTGTCTATCATTGTCTTGTGCACTCGTTATCGTCCTTTTCCTCCCCTCAGATGCGTTTCTTGGACTGTCGAGAGGGTCGAAAAGACCCGTCTAAGTCCATCCTCGATGTCGGCGTGGAAGAGGCCATCACTTTCAGTGGCTTTGATGAGAAAATGTTTCTAAAAAGGGGAGGAAAGTATGTGTGGAGCAAAGCAGACATGAAGTTGGAGTGGTAACATTGTACGATACCCAAACTTGATACACTGTACATAAAAAACTTTATGTTGTTTTTGTCAAAAACGTTTTTTTTGCTGTTAATATCAGGGTGTCCTGATTCATTATTAATATCGGAAATTGGTCCGATATCAGCATAAAAAAAGGGGTTACAGCATTAAGTAGTTCTGCAGTGCAGAGCTAAAGAGCCAGCTAAAAGCTAACGGATCTCCACAAGGTTGGTCTTTTCTTTTATTTAGTGAAATCATTTATAAAATGTTTTAAAAAAAAATGGTAGGCCATGGGCTACATAGAGCTAGCAACTACCCAACAGCCAAGCACACAATAGCAATAATCTATATATAAGTAATGAGTGTCCTAATAATTATAAGCAATAATTATACCTGCATATTTATTACAGATACAAAGTCTCCAAAGCATCCATTAACAACATTCCACTTACTGCTTTCCAGGCTTTACGTCATGATTTATTGTGGCCAATATGTGGTGCCAAAAAAGCAATGACCACTCCACTTCAATTTAAAGACATCATAAATCCATTCCAGAGATTTAATACAAATAGGTTAGTGTTTTTCGTATCTACCATTGTTCTCTGAGTAATTTCACTTGATTAAACCTTTTCTAACATTCCAAACTACAAAATAATAAAAGTATGGATGATTTGTTATGATCTATTTAAATCAATATTGGTATCTGTCAGTACTAAAAAATCCAATTTGTATCAGAAGTGAAAAAGTTTGGAACACCTTTAGTTGTTATATTCGTTATGTCGACATCAGAATTCAGAACCACTGTACGTAGTGATGAGAAGCTCATACTGTATTGTGAAATTTCCTAATGTTATTGATCGCACCGAACAGCACATATTTTCCCTAGAAGACTGGAAAAAGAAAAAAAAAACTATCAAGGTGTCTACCTATTATTGTTGTTTTTTATGAAGAAAGTAGGGCTTAAAGATGCTTGAAGTTTTGCAGACAAGGTAGTTGATACAGTACTACAGGTTTTGGTATCGATCCGATACCAAGTAAGTATTGGCCAACACCAATACTTTGATGTCAGCCGGACATTTTCAAGATCATTGAAATATTGTGTAATTGTTTTACTTTAATTTGTTGATCATAGTTATAATGAAAATAAAACACTGGACAAAGATTTTAGGCAAGTAAAAACATATTTGTAACAAA
Organism: Entelurus aequoreus; assembly: GCF_033978785.1. Classification (NCBI taxonomy): domain Eukaryota; kingdom Metazoa; phylum Chordata; class Actinopteri; order Syngnathiformes; family Syngnathidae; genus Entelurus; species Entelurus aequoreus. The sequence continues at coordinate 29,069,314 of NC_084733.1, forward strand.
TCAACAAACTTCTGTATGAACTAGTGCTATCGAATGATTACATTTTAAAATCGGATTAATCACACTTTTGAATTTGGATTAATCATGATTACTCGCAGGTTACATAACAATACACATTACATAAAGTAATACATCGCTTGCATAATTTAAATTAACTTAAAGAAAAAAAACAATATTTGGACATTAAAGCTATTTTATTGTCAGAATGTCATACAGGAACATTTTTAAGATGTTTTAATTGATTGCACGTCATTTATTCAAAACTTGATAACAATTACAGCTAAAGTCCCATTGAGGTTTATTTTGAAGGAAAATTTGCTACCGAGCACATCAGTCGGAGTCTTCTCACTTATCTTTGCACTGGTGTATGAATTGACCTGATCACTGACCATATAACAACCCAACCACCTTTAATGTAACCATCCATGGTTAAGGTAAAGGAGTATTTGCAAACAAAATAAATTGTAATCTGCGTGTATACATTATTAATGAGATCATTTTTGTGGTTTATTTAAAGTTATCTTATTTTTAACAGTTACAGTATAAATAATTGGGGATATGAAAATATTTCATACAATATAAGATTATGTAACAATATCAACACAAATCATGCAATTACTTCATTTTATTATTTGAGCAAAAGTTACTATTGGCTCTCAGTTAACCCTTACAGCAGTGGTTTTTGAACTAGTACTAGTACCACCTCACAAAACACATGGCTTTCCAAGTGTCACCATTATGATCAACATTAAAATACAAGACAATAATTTAAGGCATGGGTTCTTATCCTTTTTGATACCAGGGTCCACCTTTTCCACTACAGAGGGACCACTCAAATATTAACACTAAATTAGTAATCTTGATTTTAATCATATTCAGTATTGATATCTAACCTACTTATAGTTTGTCAAATGATATGAAACCATGTGTTAATCACCAAATATTATTTATTTAACACATAAACCTTAAGCTTAAGTGAGGCTGATTAGAAACATAAGTACCAACCAAATATATTGCATGAGAAGGGACTCATTTTTAATTGGCGAAAAATACATTTACATAAATTTACAAACAATTATGTTGTGCTAAAATAAATAAATTACTGGTAAATTGATAATTAAAAATATTTTTTAATAAATAGTGTTATAGCTTCACCTTTATTGTTAGTTTTTAAGCCAAAATGCGTCTGTTCTCTCTTTTCTGTCGACACACTGTGTCTGCTTTAACATGCTCCTCTGCACTGCTTGTAAAGCCAGCAATGTCCCAACGTGATTAAAGCGCGCTGTCATGCCTGTTAAAAAAAAAGAAATGGGAACCGGTATTTTTCAAACGGAGTACCGTTTTTGATTCATTAGTACTGCGGTACTTTAATAGTACTAGTATACCGTACAACGCTACTCCAGACTGTGGCCCTCTCAATAGGAGCCGAGTCTATAATCGATTTTTTTTTTACTCATCCTTCCCCAGCGTCTATCTTTTTCCCACCTTTTACGGGGCGCCGTATGTGGCAACCCGTCAGCGTTCCTGTTCTGTAACCCTGAACAATGTTTGCCTAATCTTGAATGGGTTTGTGCTGAAAATGAAATTTTGTTGTACTTGTGCAATGGCAATAAAGATCCATCCTTCCATCCATGTGGAGATCTCTATACCTCTGTATTGTATTGTTTTGGAAGTATTTATTTTGGACATTTAAAAAAAAAAAGAAGAGAGAAACAAAACAGCAACAATTGAGTAATGAAAATAAAATAACAACATAGTGATGTTTTTAGAACATGTATACTGTTTCAATGTTTACATCACATGTTTACAGTTTCAGATTCTAACATGTCTGAAAATGAGTAGGTAGAAGCAGAGCTTTTTTAACCCCACCACTTTTCTGTCTAGAAATAATTTCCAACACAATAGTTAACGTCATTTTTCAACAACAACAAAAAACGGAATAAATAAATATCAACAGAGTTCACATGAATATAGTTAAATTACTGTATGGTTCACATAATTTACTGAACATGCGATAGATTGTGTCGTTCATGAATAAGGTTCAAGATCCACTTTTATTTTATGAACACTTTGAGTTCAGTTTCTTAAAGTGGATTATAATAAAGGTCGCAACTTGTCCGGGGTGTACCCCGCCTTCCACCCGAATGCAGCAAATGTCCGCAAATCTTCTTTCATAATCTTCTCCGCAGTCCAGAAAATGTTGACTTTAATTACACAGAATTTTTAAATGGCAACAAATACGCCAGTATTTGCAATATGCGACTAGAATTGAAGCATGTCTACTTCCGGGTTTACTTCCATAAACGCTGCAGGACGTGCGACATCATGACGCTGTGTCTGTATTTGGGTCAGTTTGCATTCACATTGGAGTTCGGACACATTTTTTTTTTGTCATATGAACGACTACAAAAAAAGATCAGATTTGATAAAAAAAATCTGAATTGGACATCCTACCCTGCAGTGTTGTGAACGCACTGAAGTACTCTTAATACTGCTGCGGTCTGGCTCCACCTTGCTAAGGCTGGATTTTCAGTATAGTAATGCGGGCGTTACTGATGGGACAAATTGGATTGAATAATAAGCGCTGACAAAGGGTCTTCAAATGATTTATAATCATAGTGAATAATGATAGGTTATATTATTATTTAATATATTATTATTATTATTAATTAATTAATTATTATTAGTATATTATATTATATTATTCAATATTTAATAGGGCGGCTTCAGCCCCCTAAAATATGCCTAACGACGCCAATGAGGAAGTTTAGTAACCTTTTTTTTAATCATTCCCATGTTAATTTCGTTTAAATCAGTTGAGGTCTTGAATTTAGATTTAGTCACAATTTAAAAAAAAAAAAATGAAACAGTTGTTTATTGAATTCTTGAAACACAGTTAACAGAAATACAATACAATTAATAATTATTTTTCCCCACCCAAAAGAAAAAAAAATTGTTTAATAATTGCAGGCAAATATTGTTGACATAATGCCACAGACAACGGCACTCCTGAGTGGCCCTAACATGGTGCAGAAATACACAAAAGCAAACAAAACGCCCATAAATTAGCTACATTTCAATGGCGTTTCAATTGGGGCTAAATTGAAGATCAGTCTCTTTTACCGTTACATATTTTAGGAAAGCACCCCATACTTCTTAATTCTTTACAGAACTTTACAGAATTTTACACATTGAATGTCAGCCTAATTTTCCCAAATTTAAGGAAATAAATAATATCTACAACCCAGCAGGTGTGGCAGGGATGGGCTGCATCCTTCCAATTTAACACAATGAGTCTTTCACCCAACAAAGTAGTGAATGCTGCCAGATTCTTTTTGGATTTGCTGAGAGAAGACAGAGGGGCCACCCCAAATAGTCCACTTAGAGCAGTGGTCCCCAACCTTTTTGTAGCTGCGGACCGGTCAACGCTTGAAAATTTGTCCCACGGACCAGGGGTGGGTGGGTTGTATTATTATTTTTTTATTTACGTTTTATTTTCGGGCCTCCCTATGTCTAGCATTAAAAGATTACAGTTGGTACAAAATGCGGCTGCAAGGCTTCTGACAAAAACAAGAAAGTTTGATCATATTACGCCTATACTGGCTCACTTGCACTGGCTTCCTGTGCACTTAAGATGCGACTTTAAGGTTTTACTACTTACGTATAAAATATTACACGGTTTAGCTCCAGCCTATCTCGCCGATTGTATTGTACCATATGTCCCGACAAGAAATCTGCGTTCAAAGAACTCCGGCTTATTAGTGATTCCCAGAGCCAAAAAAAAGTCTGCGGGCTATAGAGCGTTTTCTATTCGGGCTCCAGTACTCTGGAATGCCCTCCCGGTAACAGTTAGAGATGCTACCTCAGTAGAAGCATTTAAGTCCCATCTTAAAACTCATTTGTATAATCTAGCCTTTAAATAGACCCCCCCTTTTTAGACCAGTTGATCTGCCGTTTCTTTTCTTCTCTCCTCTTCTCCCCTGTCCCTTGCGAGGGGGAGTTGCATAGGTCCGGTGGCCATGGATGAAGTGCTGGCTGTCCAGAGTCGGGACCCCGGGTGGACCACTAGCCTGTGCATCGGTTGGGGACATCTCTGCGCTGCTGACCCGTCTCCGCTCGGGATGGTTTCCTGTTGGCCCCGCTGTGGACTGGACTCCCGCTGATGTGTTGGATCCACTGTGGACTGGACTTTCACAATGTTATGTCAGACCCACTCGACATCCGTTGCTTTCGGTCTCCCCTAGAGGGGGGGGGGGTTACCCACATATGCGGTCCTCTCCAAGGTTTCTCATAGTCATTCACCGACGTCCCACTGGGGTGAGTTTTTCCTTGCCCGTATGTGGGCTCTGTACCGAGGATGTCGTTGTGGCTTGTAAAGCCCTTTGAGACACTTGTGATTTAGGGCTATATAAATAAACATTGATTGATTGATTGATTTTATTTTTTTTTTTGTCATAAAGAAATACAATCATGTGTGCTTACGGACTGTATCCCTGCAGACTGTATTGATCTACATTGATATATAATGTATATATTGTGTTTTGTATGTTGATTTAATAAAAAAAAAATATATATATATATTTTTTTTTTAAATTTCTTGTGCGGCCCGGTACCAATCGGTCCACGGACCGGAACCAGGACGCGGCCCGGTGGTTGGGGACCACTGACTTAGAGGATTCGGTTCAATGTTTTTGCCAGTTACCAAAGACAAAGTATTAAAAATGTCAGTCCAATAACTGCACAGGGATGGGCAGAGCCAAAACATATGTATTAAGTTAGCTGGAGACTGACAACGATCACATGATACTGATATTCCGTCATACATCTTAGCTAGTCAGATTTTGGTATAATAAGTACGAACTACAATGTATTAGCTTGCATTGAATGAGGCTGTGTCTTGCACAAATAGAAGACTCATGAACTCTACTTAAAACCTATGTCCAGCTCTCCTCAGATAGGGTAATTCTTAAATATTTATCCCAAAGTGACTAATTGGAATTCAAAGACTCAGGGCATAACATAAAAATTGGCTATAAATACGCGTAATTGATCTTTTTAAAGTTGGAAGCTGTGTCAGAAACACATCTAAAACTGTGTAAGTCTGTAAGTTTGGGAACCTGGGGAAAGTATTCAGAACAAAACTGCGGATCTGTAGATTTCTGAAAAAGTTTTACTCGGGGAGCGAAAATGTATTACAAAGTTGCTGAAAAGAGGCAAAAGTGTTGTCAATGTATAAATCTTTAATGTTGTTGATCCCCAGACTTGACCATCTTAAAAAGGCACTATCGACAAGCGAGGGAGGGAAAGCATGGTTAGCACTGAAGGGTGCAGGACTAGAAATAGTCTCCAAAACAAAATAGCGCTTAAACTGAATCCAAATACTAAATGAAGTTTTTACAGTTGGGTGTTTCATATAAGCGAAAGTAGATGAAGGAATGGGAGAGTCAATCAGAGCCCTAAGAGATACTGGTTTAGTTGTGTTTGCCTCCATAACCAGCTTTAATGGAGCAGGATCAAATGCTTCATATTGCAGCCAATATTTAAGAAATCTAATGTTGGTGGCCTAGTATAGTAAAACCTAAAGTTTGGTAGTGCTAATCCTCCTGACAATTTGGGTCTGTGCAAATAGGGTTTACGTAACTTGTGAGTCATTTGTATTCCCAAATGAAGTCTAAAATCTGATCTAATTGACACATTTATTCACAATTTAGATTATTTGTTCTTCTGTCATGTCTGTGAGGAACATTGAGCTGAAATTTCATTGACGTCCTCAACTGAGACTTGATCTAGAATATATTTCTCCTGATTGGTTCTAATATTTACAAAGTAGTTATTGAAACGTTCAACTACTTCATTCATCTTTTCCTTTTTTTACATTTCCATTCAATAAATATTGAGAGTAATCCCTCTTTGTACCATTGTTAATGATGCAATTTAGGATGCCCCTCTCAGCTCTCATTTTGTTTTTGTTCCTATCTAAAAATAGTAAAAATCTTTTTTACGTGTGTAACAGTCAGTGTTCTGCGTTGTGTATCTTCTTAGTGAGGCGCACACACCGGAGTTGAATCATGGGGATTTATTCACCTTTTTTTGGAAAAAAAACAAAAATAGGGCGTCACACACAGTCCACGGCAAACAGAATCCCTCTCCACAGCTCCGAGCGTCAGTGCTCACTGAATTCAATTATATATGTTTAAATGTGGAAATGGAAATAATAATAATAATAATGGTAAATAAAGCATAAAATAGTCTGAAATAAATTAATTAAATAAAACACAGTATATAAAATATATACTTCAGCAAATAACAATATATATTAAGAAAAAGGATCCTTAAAGGCCTACTGAAACCCACTACTACCGACCACGCAGTCTGATAGTTTATATATCAATGATGAAATCTTAACATTATAACACATGCCAATACGGCCGGGTTAACTTATAAAGTGACATTTTAAATTTGCCGCTAAACTTCCGGTTCGAAACGCCTCTGAGGATGACGTATGCGCGTGACGTAGACCGGCGAACACGGGTATGCCTTCCACATTGAAGCCAATACGAAAAAGCTCTGTTTTCATTTCATAATTCCACAGTATTCTGGACATCTGTGTTCGTGAATCTGTTGCAATCATGTTCATTGCATTATGGAGAAGGAAGCTGAGCAAGCAAAGAAGAAAGTTGTCGGTGCGAAATGGACGTATTTTTCAAACGTAGTCAGCAACAACAGTACACAGCCGGCGCTTCTTTGTTTACATTCCCGGAAGATGCAGTCAAGATGGAAGAACTCGGATAACAGAGACTCTAACCAGGAGGACTTTTGACTTCGATACACAGACGCCTGTAGAGAACTGGGACAACACAGACTCTTACCAGGATTACTTTGATTTGGATGACAAAGACGCAGACGTGCTACTGTGAGTATGCAGCTTTGGCTTCTAAACATTTGATCGCTTGACCGTATGTGCGCAACTTTTTTTTGCGTATGTACGTAACTTTTTAAAAATATATAAGCTTTATGAACCTTGGGTTAGGTGAACGGTCTTTTGGGCTGAGTGATTGTGTGTGTTGATCAGGTGTTTGAATTGTATTGGCGTGTTCTATGGAGCTAGGAGCTAGCAGAGGAGCTAGGAGCTAGCGTAACAAACACGCAGGTGTTTTTATGCAGGATTAATTTGTGGCATATTAAATATAAGCCTGGTTGTGTTGTGGCTAATAGAGTATATATATGTCTTGTGTTTATTTACTGTTGTAGTCATTCCCAGCTGAATATCAGGTACCGTGAGTATGCAGCCTTGGCTGCTAAACATTTGACAGCTTGACCGTATGTGCGCGTCACGTACGTAACTTTTTAAAAATATATAAGCTTTATGAACCTTGGGTTAGGTGAACGGTCCTTTGGGCTGAGTGATTGTGTGTGTTGATCAGGTGTTTGAATTGTATTGGCGTGTTCTATGGAGCTAGGAGCTAGCAGAGGAGCTAGGAGCTAGCGTAACAAACACGCAGGTGTTTTTATGCAGGATTAATTTGTGGCATATTAAATATAAGCCTGGTTGTGTTGTGGCTAATAGAGTATATATATGTCTTGTGTTTATTTACTGTTGTAGTCATTCCCAGCTGAATATCAGGTCACCCCCGGCTCTCACAGCATCTGAATAGCTTCAACTCCCCACTAGTCCTTCACTTGCACTTTACTCATCCACAAATCTTTCATCCTCGCTCAAATTAATGGGGAAATTGTCGCTTTCTCGGTCCGAATCTCTCTCACTTCATGCGGCCATCATTGTAAACAATAGGGAACTTTGCGTATATGTTCAACTGACTACGTCACGCTACTTCCGGTAGGGGCAAGCCTTTTTTTTATCAGATACCAAAAGTTGCAATCTTTATCGTCGTTGTTCTATACTAAATCCTTTCAGCAAAAATATGGCAATATCGCAAAATGATCAAGTATGACACATAGAATAGATCTGCTATCCCCGTTGAAATAAAAAAAAATCATTTCAGTAGGCCTTTAAATGTGCAGCAATACACCTCATCTTTCCCACCCACATCAATTATTTTTATATTTTTTATACAATAAACTATGCCAAAAAAACTCATAACAGACATACCTTTTTTTTTAGAAAAAAACAAAAACAGGGCGTCACACACAGTCCACGGCAAACAGAATCCCTCTCCACTAAAGAATAAAGAAAAAAATACACACTCATATTAATGCTACAGCGGCACACAAGATGTCCACACAGACACACAGCAGAGCCCCTGACCCGTGCACAAACTCATGAGACAGGAGACCCCGCAACAACTGCCGCTAGCAGTAAGCTAATCAAGCTAATCCACACATCCTTTAGCATACAAAAGTTAGTTTTTTTCAAAAATTCAACAACCATTCGGGAATTCAACACACGTGCACACCAACAAGTCACAAAACAGTGTGCATTCCCACAAAACACTTTTAAAAGCGACAACCAAAAAGTTTATAAAAAACAAAAGGAGAGAGCCATAAACGTGACTTACCAGCTCCGAGCGTCAGTGCTCACTGAAGGCGCTAGGGATGTGCGTATCGATCCTGTGGTATAGATATATCGATACTCACACGCTACTCATTTGGCATCACTTTTCTGAAAAAAGTATCGATATAAACCAAAAAACGGCGTGTGGGGGGTGCAAGCATCACTTTCAGATGTTTTTGATGACTTACTTAACTTACTATGTGCTGGGACACCCCTGTACCTGGCAGAGTATAGAGCTGGCCCAGTCACGTGACAGGAGACAGCGAATGAGCGTCGTCAACGTGCAACACACACACAGCCAGCCGACAGCGATGCAGCCAGGCATATCCAGTGTCAGGCATTGTTTATTTTATTTTTTTACTGAATATTTTTGTTGAAATTATTATCCTAAATTCAAATAATTTCCACACAGGGGAATTTACTGTTGGTTGAAAATTGCTTGAGTATTTAAAACAAGATAAGAAAGAGATGCAATTTGGAGAAGAATTTCTTCATCTTTGCATTACAGTTTTATTTTTTTCCAAGAAAATCTTGAAATATATCATTGAATGTGATTTTGGTTTTAATCTGTAACATGATTTCTTACATTTTGAAAACATTAGCCTATTTCATATTTCATTAATTGGTAATTATATCACAAACTTTAAAAAATAACTGCAGCTTCTTGCGATTCGGATTTGACAGTTAATTGGAAAGCCTTAATATCTAATTATTATTATATATAATATATAATTATTATTATATATAATATTGAATTTATTTTTCATATTTATGTTATTTATTTTAATTTTACTTTTATTATATATTGACCATAATACATGTGGTGAAAATGGTCTGTATTTGTCTTGTGATTTGTCTTAAATAATAATAGTAATAATATTTTTGACTGACAAAAACTGCCAATAAGAAATTAATGGTATCGGTATCGGTATCGATGAAAATGCAAGAAAAAGTATCGGTATCGTATCGAATCCTAAAAGTGTGGTATCGCCCATCCCTAACTGAAGCTGGTCACAAAGGTGCGACGCCAAATCACCCCCCAGGGAAACAAAAAGGTATGTAACGGAAAATAATAGAGTGGAACCTATTTACAATGAGAAACACTTTTGGGGAAGTTCACAACAAAAAATGATGTGAATAATTGACCAAAATTAAAATAAAATAAAATAAAATTTAGCTCGGCTACACGTGCTCGTAAGATGCTCGTTAGTTTGTTCTTATACGCTTCATACGTTTTTCCTGCCTTTGTTGATTTTTGTGTCATAAATATTCTATATAATGTCTTCTTTTTGTTACAAGCATTTTTCAATCCCTTTGTCGTCCATGGTTGATCGAAGATCGGTTGATCTTCTTTTACTTCTTACTTACTTGGTTGTTTCCATAGACAATGTTTGTCATAAAGCATCATGAAAATATTTTTTAAAAATACCATATGCTTCATCTACATCATTTTCACTGTACACATTATCACAACTTTGTTCTCTCAGATCATTCTTAAAAGCAATCTGTGGCAGTGCTCTGCCGTGGGTTCCCCTGACCACCACACACTGACACGCGAGCTCGGTATTCTGGAAACAACACTGTTGTATTGTCATAAATGTGAGAGCTGTTTGCTTTCCAGCAAAATGTATGTTCTTATTCCGTGTTTCTCTCTCTCTCTGGCTCCCACTCCAACTCTCTCCCCGTGTCTCGTTCCGGCTGCTGCTATAAGGCGACAGGTGATTAGATAACAAGGCCCGCCTGAGCCATCCACTCACCTGTCGCTGTCTTCAAGGCCGGTCCTTGCACACACCGTTCCGCGGCAGGCCCGCAGGCCACGCCCCCTCCACACAATCAAAGTGCCTTTTTGTCATCCATATTCCTCTTCCTGTCATTCCTATGCATTATAATTTTCGCCAACCTCTTATCTCCACCCACACCCAAAATAAATGCAGTGTCACAAATCAAAAAATAAATGACTCACATTTTCTATTTTATTACAGATACAATTGCTTGTATTCGGACAAGTGAATTCTCTGAAGTGAAAACCAGTGGTGGTCAACTAAGCTACGATGGCTGTTGCACAGCAAGCAGCGCGCATTATCTGAGTATACAAGGTGTCTATATATTCCTGCAAAAAGCACATATGAGCAACAAATCCAACAAAACAATGGAATAGATCCCTATACTTTATAAAAAAAAAAAAAGATTGGTTGACTTGTCCAGGGTGTACCCCGCCTACCGCCCGAATACTGCTGAGATAGGCTCCAGCACCCCCCCCCCCCCCCCCCCCCCCCCCCCCCCCCCGATACCCAGAGAAGAGACAAGCGGTATAACATGGATGGATAGATGGTTGAGTGATAAATAGCATTATTCGTCAGTGGAGTTCCCAGGCGTGTCGAACTATCGTGTGGTCCAGACATCATTCTACACGACAAAACAGATGAAAACTTGGAAAAGCATGGAGGTCTACAATTTATTTGTGTGTGACTGGGTCAAGGACATGGGTATCAAGACTTTCTTGGACAAATGTGCATCTCTATCCTCCTTCAAAACCACACTAAAAGAACACCTCCAGGCAGCCCTAAACTAACACCCTCCCTTCCACATAATACCTCTTCGGATTGTAAATAATCAAATGTAAATAATCAAATGTAGACACTTTTTCTTATACTTTCTGATCTCTCTCTCTATGTCCACTACTTGCTGTACATATCCTACCAAGTCAGTCCTACACTGTTTCGATGTGCATTTCTCTGATGATGCAATTGTTGATGCTGATTGTTGATGACTGAAGTGTTGATACCAACCAAACCTACCCCACCCCCCCTCCATATCCCACACCCGGGATTGTAAATAATGTAAATAATGTAAATAATTCAATGTATATACTCTGATGATTATCTTGTGTGATGACTGTTTTATGATGTTAGTATATATTTGATAGTATATATCTGTATCACGAATCAATTTAAGTGGACCCCGACTTAAACAAGTTGAAAAACGTATTCGGGTGTTACCATTTAGTGGTCAATTGTACGGAATATGTACTTCACTGAGCAATCTACTAATAAAAGTTTCAATCAATCAATCAATGTGGCATGGAAGGAGAATGCGTTACATCATTTATGGTACTTTGAGAGGTAATCATTGAAGTCGGAGATCACTGAAGGCCTAGGTGGGAAACGCACCATCTTGAGTCAGCGAAGATTTTTTTAAAGGCGCTTTTGTGGTACGGATGCTGTATCCAGTGATTAGGCGCTGTAGAAGTGCGGTATGGTGCGATAGCATAGTTTGTCCAACAAGGGGCGCTGTCGGCGGTTAAAAGTAGCTGGTGTTTTCCTGTAAGCCTCTCTCTCTCTCTCTCTCTCTCTCTCTCTCTCTCTCTCTCTCTCTCTCTCTGTCTCTCTCTCTCTCTCTCTCTCTCTCTCTCTCTCTCTCTCTCTCTCTCTCTCTCTCTCTCTCTCTCTCTCTCTCTATCTCTCTCTCTCTCTATCTCCCTCTCTCTCTATCTCTGGTCTTTAGATATGGCGTCCTTGCAGTGGCTTCATTCCCCGCCGAGCTTGGCACAACAATTGACGGCAACTAGGTGGTAACCGGACGGCACCTCTCTTTTCTCCAACGTTGCCTCTCTCCTTTTATTATTGTTATTTTTTTATAAAGGAGAACATTTGTGTGTCGCAGGCACTGGCGGACATTGCGCACTCTTTACGGGAACAGATAGCTGCTGCTGTTGTTGTGGTGATGCACCAACAAGCCTCGGCTGGCACGCATCGAGACTATCATCCGGGAAGGATTGCTAGTTTGTCACAAGGCGAAGGTAATGGTGCTGATGTCTACAAAGACCATGGATGGGCACCAGCCCTCCTGAAATAACCCCCCCCCCCACCCCCATCTTACTCTGCTGGCTGGACGCCCTTTTTTTTGTTTGTTGCTAAATCCAATTCAGGAGCTCATCTTCACCTCTCCCGTCCAACTCCAAACATCAAGCCTGCTTTAGAGACGGGTAAGACGTGTTTCCTTTAGACTTTTTGTTTCTCCGTGACAGTGAATTGTTCAAATGCCATTTCAATTTTAAAGTAGTAGGCTGGGCAACACAACATTCCCTTGGGTTGTACAGTAAATTGTTGTTTTTAATCTAAATAGCATGCCCCTTAAACAATATATTCCTTAGATGTATGTTAACTAATCTTCCTTTTATTGTCTAAATGCATTTCCTCTTTAATGTCCTGCTTTGAAATGACATAATGGTGACTAAAATACTGTGTTTTGCTGAGAACAAGTACAAAGATGGCCCACACTAAACAGAAACACCCTCCCTATCAGGCCCAGCGGCCATCAGCCAAGCTCCCACAGGAAAGATGAGTTTATTTAAAAGAGTGAGGAGGAGGAAGATTGTGTTGATGCTCAGGGAAAAAAAGCTGCATGACTGCATGCCAGGCCAAAGAGAAAACACATGATTTGAGTACTGTTATTGAGTATTAAGAAAATAAAAACCTACCGTGATTTCCGTGCTATATAAGCCGCAGATATACACTACCGTTCAAAAGTTTGGGGTCACCCAAACAATTTTGTGGAATAGCCTTCATTTCTAAGAACAAGAATAGACTGTCGAGTTTCAGATGAAAGTTCTCTTTTTCTGGCCATTTTGAGCGTTTAATTGACCCCACAAATGTGATGCTCCAGAAACTCAATCTGCTCAAAGGAAGGTCAGTTTTGTAACTTCTGTAACAAGCTAAACTGTTTTCAGATGTGTGAACATGATTGCACAAGGGTTTTCTAATCATCAATTAGCCTTCTGAGCCAATGAGCAAACACATTGTACCATTAGAACACTGGAGTGATAGTTGCTGGAAATGGGCCTCTATACACCTATGTAGATATTGCACCAAAAACCAGACATTTGCAGCTAGAATAGTCATTTACCACATTAGCAATGTATAGAGTGTATTTCTTTAAAGTTAAGAATAGTTTAAAGTTATCCTCATTGAAAAGTACAGTGCTTTTCCTTCAAAAATAAGGACATTTCAATGTGACCCCAAACTTTTGAACGGTAGTGTATACCGGTACAAAATATTTAGTTTATTTCCAAACGGTGTCTGTAACACGGCAGCAAAACAGCTTACCAGACGAAACAGAAGTCATCATCATGGACCCACTAGCTGCGGAAACTAACTCTCCAATCAGCCAAACAGACTCAATAACTCCACGGTAACGTTCTGGTGAATTTACGATACTGAACCAATCATCGGCGGTCACTCGAAGCGAGTATGACGATCCTCCTGGTAGGGGCGTATCCCTTTATGGAGGATGCCTGTGCGTGACTTTGTTTAACGTGGGGAGACTGGTGCACAGACCGTCACCACACGATCCTTGACAAATCCGGGTCAGGGTCCAGTGGCATGGAGTCCAAGACGACTGGAGACCCTTTTCTGCTGCAGCCTTCATCCGCCATCCCAGCCGTTGTGACGCTCCATAGGGTTAGCAATCATCCTCCGCCTGTTCTACCGTTGAGGTCTTGGGTTGTTATTTCCCCATAACTGAGCCCGCATGGATGTGGGGGTGCCTTCTTCCGCCATCGCAGCCGTTGTGGTAGTTCTTACATCTACCGTCTTCCGCCTTCACCGCCGTTGAGGTCTTCACCGTATTCCTGGCTCGGGGGAAGTCAGTTACTAGGCCTTTGCCAAAGGCCACCTGGGGTAACAGTAGTAAAGGGGTTAACCTCCTAGTGCCCCAAGAGCCCATAGAGGAGCCTCCACTGCCGGATGCACTTTACTGTCATGCCCAGGACAAACTGAAACAATACAATAAGAATGCTAGTTTAAGTTAATAATACTAACACAGACACTTGTAAACGTGTAATGATAACGACGCTAGCTTGATTACATAATGATGGCACGCACAGTTATGCATGAAAGCATTCCTACAAACATCGTGCATTTAGTAAGTATGAATTGGTTTAGTTATGTTGTAAAACTTACAAATGAAGAATCTTTTCAAGCAGAGACGCTGTAGACAAGTACTTCCGGCTCAAGAGACGAAATAAGAAGTACATTTAAATTTTGGATAACATCCTTCTTCTTTACAAAGTGACATTTCCAACTGTTGTCGTTTTTTGCAGGTATTCATGAACACGGACAACATTGCGATTTCTTCAAAAACTTTTATAAACCTCCAATGTAGCGTACTCGTGCCCTAAATTTGTCCTTTGTAGGTTTGAATAAAAAGACACTCATCATTCTGTATTGTACAGACCCCTAGATCACTGTGAGTGACAGGAAGAAAAGCTCCTAACTTTCTTGGGAAGATGATTGGGTGAAGAAGAAATGTATACATTTCTAACTTCTGTATATAAGACAACTTTAGCATTTCCTCACAGAATAAGGTTGAGGGTTCCAATCTCCACCAGGCATCTCTGTGTGGAGATTGCATGTTCTTCCCTTTAACCTTCATACTCCAAAAATATGCATGTAAAGTTAATTGGAGACAGTTCTGAATGCTTGTTTGTCTATATGTACCCTGTGATTGACTAAAGACCATTCCAGTGTGTACCCTGCCTCTCCCCTGAAATCAGGTGGTTTAGGCTCCAGCTCCAGTGACCCTATTTAAGACAAGCGGTATGGAAAAATAATGTTTGAATAGGAATACCACATTCCTATTCAGAGAAAATAGACTGGTGAATTGAGTGAGGTTCCTCATGTGCATGCACATTTAGTACGTCAATAACTCTGTAATCAATACCACCTTGGCATTTCCAGTTAAAGCTGACCATTTTTTAAAAATCTTTGTAAAGGCAAATAGTTTGGAACGTTTCTTGTATTTTGTAAGATTTTGGATGCGGTGTATGCATGTTTTAAGTGTTTTGTAACTGTTGTAAATGATGGTCTATTACAGGGGTCGGCAACCCGCGGCTCCGGAGCCGCAAGCGGCTCTTTGACCACTCTGATGCGGCTCAACTGCATACTTGCCGACCCCCCCATTATCCCAGGAGATTTATGGATCTCGGTGCCTCTCCTAGATAACTCCCAGGGAAAATATAATCCTATTTTCACTCTAATTACTAAATTAAGGGCGTGCCCTAATTGAACTGCAGTAATTGTCCTCTATAGCATTTACAAACAGCGTGCCAGCGTGCCACATGTTGTATGTAGATTGTACTTGCACACGTAGGAGACAGCAAAGCATACTTAGTCATCAGCCACACAGCTTACACTGACGGTAGCCGTATAAAACAACTTTAACACTGCTACGTTACAAATATGCGCCACACTGTGAACCCACACCAAAAAAGAATGACAAACACATTTCTGGAGAACATCCCACCGTAACACAACATAAACACAACACAACCAATACCCAGAATCCCATGCAGCCCTAACTCTTCCGGTCTAGATTATACAGCCCCCCCCTACCACCAAACCCCCCCACACATAACCCCCCCCCCCACCCCCCCTCCGTGCGTCGGTTGAGCGGAAGAGTTAGTGCTGCATGGGATTCTGGGTATTTGTTGTGTTGTGTTTATGTTGTGTTACAGTGCAGATGTTCTCCAGAAATGTGTTTGTCATTCTTTTTTGGTGTGGATTCAAAGTGTGGTGCATATTTGTAACGTAACAGTGTTAAAGTTGTTTTATACGGTACGGCTACCGTCAGTGTAAGCTGTGTGGCTGCTGACCTAGTACGCCTTGCTGTCACCAACGTGAGCAAGTTGAAGCTGCATTCTACATGTGGTCGAGCAGGTACACTATTAGGGCAGACTGCAGAGGGCGCCAAAGCAGTGCCATCTCGCTCTGATGGTCTGGAGCAGACCTGGGAATTCTGCGGCGGCCCGCGTGAGGCCAATTATAAATTACAAAATACATTTTAAAAAGTATCTATTTCGAGTGTGCAATACAACGGTGCTGCTTTTGTTTTGAAAAGCGTTATTTGTATTACTTCCGTGTGGACGTATGCTCGTGCGCGCAGCGGCAATCACAAATACAAAATTCACGAGTGGCAATCACAAAATAAATTTAAAAAAACATCTTTGTCGTGCGTGCAATACAACTGTGCTGCTTTTATTTTGAAAAGTGTTATATGTGTGTATGTCCTGTGAGGGAAGGCGCACAGCGACAAGTGATGCCCGGTTATCCCCGAGACGCTAAAAAGAGAAAAGTTGATGACGAATGGCGTGTTTTCAACAAGACATGGACTGCCAAGTAAAGGTAAAGCCGTGTGCTCAATTTGTGGTACACACGTTGTTGTGTTTAAAGAATATAGTGTAACGACCTGCTGAAGTAGATGTTGTCTTCTTGAGTTGTGTAAATGAGGAGTGAGGAGACGTGCGTGTGGAAGGAACGAGATATGTTGAGCTGTGTTAGTATAGCTTGCTCAAGAAAAGTTTAAAAAGAGCATCAGACTTGGTGTGCACTTCTTCTGGACGCTACAATTGGTGGCAGAAGTAAAACTGCGCATACTGCGCTGCTTGTGTGCTACGTGAGGAGCTTGCCGCAAAAAGAGAGAGAGAGAGAGAGAGAGAGAGAGGCAGCGTTTACAGGTGCAGCCACGCTGCTTGCCACGGGGGAATTCCGCCCTCAATGAAGACTCCCAGGTTTGATGGCAAGGCGAACTGGGAGGCATTTCATCCCACTTATGACACCAATTGTAGCGTCCAGAAGAAGTGCACACCAAGTCTGATGCTCTTTTTAAACTTTTATTGAGCAAGCTATACTAACACAGCTCAACTTATCTCGTTCTTTCCAAAAGGAAAACCAATCCTCACTCCTCATTTCCGCAACAGCAACGCTTCTTCCTTCTTCGCCAATCACCTTACAAGCGTGCTACGTTCACAACAAAGAGGATGCAGGATGAAGTGACAGAAATGGACATTTTTGTATTGTATTACACATCAGGAAGTGTTGTGTAAGAAAGTGTTAAAAATAAAACCATCAAAAGCCATCTGCTTTTGTATAAAGATAAGTTAGGTTAAATGAAAATATTATTATCTTTCTTACGGTATATCAAAAATAATTTGTGCAAAATTTAATTGAAATATTGTCGGTGTGGCCCTCCAGCAGTGCTCGGGTTGCTCATGCGGCCCCCGGTAAAAATTAATTGCCCACCCCTGGACTCTGGAGTCTCCCGGAAATAGTGAGAGAGTTGGCAAGTATGACGCTATCAAGCGCCATTCATTCCAAACTCGCGGGCCGCACTGACATCAAATTTCCATGTTAGAGTGCGTGCCGGTGCGTGTGTCTGAGACCCCTGGTTAAAATAGCAAAAAGCAATTTAAGCTTTGTATGCGGTGTTTTCCATTTTAAAATTAAATTTTTTTTTTGTGGCTCCCATTATTTTCTTTTTTTTATGAAACTTGCCAAAATGGCTCTTTGAGTGGTAAAGGTTGCCGACCCCTGGTCTATTAGAACAACATAAATCAAAATGAGTGATGCCCCAGTGTGGAGGCCTAACGTTGTTAAGGTTTTTATAAGTTGACGGTTGACAGTCTGATGTGGACAACATTAGCGTGTCCAGCATGTTCTGTATGCGGTACTAAAATAACTACCACCCACTGACACCACTGTCATAAGGACAACCATGTAAATTGTTTCCAAATAGATCAATTAAAACATCAGCTTTGTGGAAATATAGTTGACAATAAGATTTTTTTCTAGGTTTGTCATGCTATAATCTAGAAACGAAACTGAGACAATTAGTTGCCTTCTGGTAAAGAGAGGCTTGAAGTGTGACACTCATTCAATTTAAACTGTATTGAGCCAAAACTAAGATGCTATTTTCTCCATAGAAAACATTCTGAAAATAACATACAGTATATACTAGAGATGCGCGGTTTGCGGACACAACTGCATAGTCCGCGGATAATCCGCGGGTCGGGCGGATGCATTACGAAAAAAATAGATTTTAAATAGATTCGGGCGGGTGGCGGTTGAACCAATTCCGAAAATAAAAATACATAGTTAAATGTTACCCACATACGAAAAACGAGCAGCACTCTTTGAAACAGGCAATTATTCATCAGGCACTGCTGCAGCTGTCACGACAAATTTCTTCCCCCCTACAAACCCCCCCCCGCCCCCCCATTTACTTCCGGGGCTGCGTCCAATAAAGTCACAAAGTTGCCGGGGGTCCTTAACCCGCACGCCACTGTCCTGTTTCGCGCCTGTACAGAAAAAAACAATAATCGATTTCTTCAGATTCCAGCAGCTGTCAAAGACGAAGTATCCTTCCAGCGACGGGCAGTCAAAGCCGAAGTGCTATCGATCGCTGTCAATGACGTAAGAGGAAACATGAACACGGAAGTAAATGGGGGGGGGGGAGGTTTTTGTAGGGAGAAGAAATTGTGGTCGGGGGTGGGCGTAGTTGGGCCGGGGTCGTGTTTGGGGGCGATGTTAAGGGCGTGGTTAAGAGGGGAATATATTTAAGCTAGAATTCACCAACTCAAGTATTTCATATATATATATATATATAGATTAATTAATTAATTAATTAATTAATTTATTTATTTATTTTATTATACATATAAATAAAATAAATACTTGAATTTCAGTGTTCTTGAGGCTATCCAGTAGATGGCAGTATTGTCCTGTTTAAGAGTGTCACAACATTGCTGTTTACGGCAGACGAACTGCTTTACGGTAGACGAAAACGTGACTGCTGTTGTTGTGTGTTGTTACCGCGCTGGGAGGACGTTAATTAAACTGCCTAACAATAAACCCACATAAGAAACCAAGAACTCACCCTCGATCATTCTACAGTTATAACGTGATTGGGCAGGCACGCTGTTAATATTGTGGGAAAGCGGACGTGAAAACAGACTGTCGCCGCTGTCCCCACTCAGGTCCGCATTGAGCTGGAGGGGGCGTGGCCTACAGCTCCGGCTGAATTCCGGGAGTTTATCGGGAGAACATTTCTGCCGGGAGGTTATCGGGAGAGGCGCTGAATACCGTGAGTCTCCCGGTAAAACCGGGAGGGTTGGCAAGTATGCTCTAATGCGTGGCCAAAAGATATTAATGCGTGGCACGCATTGAATGTCTCTGCTGCATTGGATCAGTCTTCTTTCTTTAACAGGAATGCCTTGCATCGTCTATATTAAATTAGATGTATAACAACGGGTGGGTGGCTGGTGGCGGGCGGTTGTGGTTTTGATAAAATGTTAGTTCGGGTGGATGACGACTTTTGTGATGCGGTTGCGGATGAAATAATTGCCTATCTGCGCATCTCTAGTATATACTGTGTTGAGATGTATCCATGAAAACTTGACAGGTAACAAGCACCCAACAACTTCTCCCCAAGTAACTGTCAGAGTTTTTCTTCCTGTCACCCACACCTACACCAGCGGTTTGGTCGCCGTGACAGAGATCTTGAAAAACGTGTCTGAAGGGCTTTTAGCATGTTAGCAAAGTAATGATTAGGTTGTCGGTTCCATATTAGCACTAGTGTAGTAACCAGACCGACAAAAAGTAGCTACCAATGCCTCAGTTCAGTGCTACATGAATGCAGACTCAGCCACCTGCAACAAGTGTTTGATTAAAGTTAAAAGTTAAAGTACCAAAGATTGTCACACACACACGAGGTGTGGCGAAATTATTCTCTGCATTTGACCCATCACCCTTGATCATGGTGATATTGCGCAAGTAACGTCTTGTAAGTAAGATACAGTCCCCACAAAAACACACACAGCCTGATGTCCTATAAAAACTTTATTGCCGACCTTTATCCATGAGAGCATTTGTATTGTAAATTGTGAGGTGTGTGTGTTAAAATCAAGCTTGTTTTTACAAATGATGACAGATGTTAACAAAAGCATGTATTGTCTGTGTGACTATGTAAATGAGGTGTGGTTGTATTGTATATTAAGTATGTGTCCATGAAAGGGCATTTTATGACTTTTTTCTTAATACTTGTGTATGATTTTATTGTCATAATTTTATTGCATGATTTTTGTATCCCTTTAATTTAGGTAGCCAGGGACTGCAGATGGAAATTAGCTATTTAGCTATAATCTGGTACAGAACATATCTGTCTTTGAGCTTAATGTTTCTGTACATTGTCCCTTCAAAAAAAGACTAAACTAAACTAACAATCAAACAAACTGAAGTACTCTGGTCTAACACCGCAGCAGCGCAACACTTGCTCATTATGTACCAATCACGGTCACAGGCATTCTCAAGCACAAGCAGGACGTGGTTTTTTTTCAAATTCTTTTGTTTTTTATCGCTGCGATAACTATTTGTTGTAAATTTTGTTTCTTATTGTTGACTGTATTGGTTAGTTATTTCATTCATATGATTGAAGTATTCACATTACTATTCTGTTCAAATTGCATGTCGCAAAATTCTGAAAACTTATAAATCTATTGTTTTTAAACAAAATGTTTGCACCAGTTCAGGCATCGTTTAAGTATCGTTTGGCACAAGTTATTGGTTAAAATGTAAGCGATACCCATGCATGGTTATTATACAAATTTAAAAATGATGGTGATTAATTGTTACCAACTAGTTGTTATTTCACTGATACAGTATTGGAAACAGGACTTCTGTTTTTTTATTTGTCTTAAAATAGTTTTTCCACAATCTGGTCTTAAAGTAAAAGTGGGTTCACTTTATGTATGTTAGATAGATAGATAGATAGATAGATAGATAGATAGTACTTCCATCTATCCATCTATGTTACCTATGTATTTTCATTTATTCCAGTTTTAACCCATAGGTCATAATTATTTTTTGCACATAAGCCCATATACCATATACTGTTTGGCCAAAACTATTGCAATACCTAACTTAAAACTTAACTCTTCATCTTAACAATATATTTTGATCAATCATATGCTTATATTATACGCATGTTTATGTATTGTAACAGTTCTAACGTTCTAAGTAAAAATGTACCTGTTAATGTAGTCTCCCACCAAAACAGAGATTTCTCAGTTCCAACATCAGTGACTTCTGACCTAACAATTGTTTTTTTGGGTAAATGGAGGGAAAAAAATCCCTGACCTGTTCCAAAATCTTGTAGAACGTCTTCCCAGAATAGTGAAAGCTGCATATAAAGGAGACCAACTACATATTATATTTAATTCTACTCTCCTTTAGTGTCATAGGCGGGTGACCTAATACTATTTATTGCACATGCAGCACATATTGACTCACTTTAATAATAGATGTCAATACTATTTTGGCCCCAGGTTTTGTTTGGAATCTACTTACATGCCAAACTTATACATTATTCAGCACCATGGTATGCATGAAGCCGAGCCATTTCCAACACGGTTAAAACTGACTTTTTACAAGAAAGCTTTCTAAACATGTTTTGCTTTCCACTTCCACTCACTGTGCCAGCAATTCTTTCTCAACTTATTTGGAATGGAAAGACAGAAAGAGAGATTTTGTATAGGGAGATAAATATAAACATTACGCCTCAGCAGAGTTCAGCTCAGTTCAATAACAAACCGTGTTTCGTGTTCTCACACTTCATCTCGACCGGGAATCACGCCAGCCCATGGCGCTAACGAAGTGTGCGTCTATCACTGCACTCCTTCCGCCTACACGTTAGAACAGAACAGAGGGCGTCCAGACTTGGACTCCCTTTTATTTGGCAGTGAGTAACCAACCACAATAGAACGAGATGAGTCAAGAGGAGTGGTAGACTGAAAGTTGCGAGTACCAGGAGGTAGGAGGTGCTACAACCCAGCACAAGTTAGGGGTTGTTTAAAAGCCGTTCTTACCATTTGTGACACTTTTTTTACTTTACATTACAACCTCTGAAGTCAAACACTATTGTCAACTTTTCGGGTTAATTTTTCCTGTAAGAAATCACATACAGTAAATAAAAAATCCTCCATTCCTGGGAACGACCTTTAGCCATCTTAAAAGTTGAATCACCTGGAAATGTTTTACGTAACATCACAGCATCTATAACATTGAAAAAATAAGTTGACAGTATATCGTAAAAAAAATTTTTTAATGACCACTTGTGCTTTGGTGTGTTGCTTCACATAAAGACAGCTCACTTTCCATTCTTCTGTTATTATTGTTGTTGTAGGGTTGCGCGATATTGACGATATATGATACAGTATAGATAATATAAATTTGGCCGACGGTAGAGCTTTTAATGCAACGGTGATAGCGCATGTTGATGACACATTCTAGCTGTGTCTCGCAAATTAGACAGCAATAAGCGAACAGACGCATCCTCAACACAATGTAGTTTCCTAGCTAGCGAGCTGGCAGCTAACTTCCCTCCAAAATGCAGCTTCTAAGTCAGCGATTCTCTCCTCCATGGTGAGAAATAAACCATTTTTAACAATTGACATTATCAATGGAAGTTGAGGAATAGCTAACATGCTACACTACACACTCAGTACGTGTGTATGCACCAAATTAGTCCGATTTCTCAAATAGTTTAGCTTTAAATAAACCTCCTACAACCCATGGAAACACCTTAATCCGATCGTGTTCGGTTTTTGAAAAGTCGGACTAACAAACCTAAGTTATGCGATTGGAAACCAGATCTCTCGAGGGGTTGTGTGCGGCTGGAGAGGACCCTTCGTATCGCGTATGCGCCACTCTCAACGTGCGTGATGCAACCCGGAAGCAAATTCTATTTTATAAAAACGTAGCAGCTATTGTAATAAATAGGAGACTCTTCATGTGCTTCACTAATTAAAAGAACATATAGAAGTGCATCGATGGTAGTAAAAAGGAAACAGAGATTTATTTAAGAAGGTAGCTAAGGAAATGTAAAATAATTAATTAGTTCAGTCTCCCGAGCAAAATACGAATGAGATGAAAGATAATGAAGCAGGTATATTGAAACTAATAATAAAGCGTACACAAACCTCTTCACGCTGCATTTGTGCAAGCAAATTCATTAACTTTCCGCATAACAGGCAAGATAGTCCAAAACAATAGCAACATTCCCCTGGATATCAGTCGGGGCATGAACTGTCTTTTCCTCCGGATTTAAAACTCCTTCCATCAATCCACAGAGACTTTTGAATGAACTTTCAGACATTCAAAAGTGTTGTTGCCATGATTTTCGTCCAAAAATTCCTTTGAAAAAAACTCCCCCGCCGCATGGACACTTGGACTTCACATGTAGGTGTGAAATTACAAAAAAAACGAACTATTTGAGAAATCAGACTAATTTAGTGCATGGAAACGTAGTGACTGTAGGAGGATATGCTAACCGCTAATCAATAGTAACAATACCAAGTAAAGTATCAGTATATGGTTGATATTGCAGTGGTTAGATTAATATATATCAATATTGTTACACCTCCATACTGTGTTGTGTCTGATTATAATTGTGATTAAAAATGTAATCATGAAGTCATTAAAAAAAAAAGTCAAGTATCAGTATTGGTCATACTGCCGCTGAAATTACATGGTATTGGATAAATACCCAAATTTGTAGTCTTAAATAATGTAAACTATCCAAACAACAAAGGAACAAGTGTTCATTACATTTTAACATAAGTGTAGATAAAACAAAGTTACAACAGAAAGTAACCAGTTATTAACAGTAAATTAGCAACTAGATTAAAAAAGAGTTTTGAGAATGCAATGTGTTACCGCGTACGTCAGAAGCCAAATTAGGAGCCATAATCCATTTAAATACCAAAAAATATATTGTGCTATATATCGGTATCACAGGAGGCTGCAATCTATAACACGATACAGATTTTTGTCCCATCCAATAGACAACAGTTAAGTCTTATTTTCAGTTCAGTGGTCACAAAAAAAGTGAAACTCTTGTGGAATGAATGCTTTTGATCCTCACTGAGCTGAGGTTTTGCTAGCCATGCTTTAGTGTTGCGTCACACATTGACACAAATAATTATGATAGTTGTGTTGATTTCTGTCTTACTATTAAACTATTATGAACACAATCTGAGCACAAATCCATCCATCCATCCATTTTCTACCGCTTATTCCCTTCGGGGTCGTGGGGGGCGCTGATGTCAATAGCATTCTTTTTAGTTCCATTCACTTTCTTTTTGAAGTTTGGGGAGTGTTTGCTGTTAATCTCAGAAATTCCTTAGAAAAAGGGGCGTTGGAGACCTTAAGTTCTATAATGATAGCAGTTTATCTGGTGAGGTTATATGAACATACTTTCGGTGGGCCGTTCTGATAACAAACCCTGTTTTTTCTCAGCCTGGTTGACATTCAAACATAGATCCACTCAAAATTCGATTTAACACATTCGTTGGGGTCCATAAGATCGCAATCGCGTTATTCCCGAGCGAGCATTCTATAGAAGGTTTTTTGTTCCTTTTTTTTTTCAAAATAATATGATCACGATTTATGTGGTGAAAACAGAGGGGGGTTTGCAGACTTACAAAAGCATAGTGGTTTAAGTTTGTGAATTCCTATCTTGTTGACAGTGAACAGTAGCGTGACGCTGTCTTTAAATTGCTTGAATCTTTCTCTGCGTTGTGCTTCGTTCTTGCGTGAGTGTTGACACTGCATAATCCTGTCTCGTCGCAGTTGTACGGATGCAGTTTTTCGAAGGGGATACGCGTCAATGGTACGCTTCAGAAACGACTACAAAAAGGTCTGTTTACTTTTTGATGTACGCAGACAGGCGAACAAAAAAAAGGGCCCAGCTAAGCCGAACACGGACGGCATCTTGAAAGCGTACAAACATTTGTCGTATCTGCTTTACGTGACTGCCGTCAAACGGCTGGGGTTGATGAAGAGAAAGATGATGTTTGGTGGAGCGCCTACGTGACGTGATGGTGGATTGTGCTCCCTCGTCACAGAATGGTGCGGGCACTATCCACCAGTAGGTCGATACAGTGTTGATAGTCAATAATTTGGTGAAAAACAACGCAGTTGACTCTGGCGGAAAAAAAACGGGCCAAAATTTAGAATCCATGGTACGACCGCATTTTATAGAACATTGCTTTATATTGGACTGCGTTATATTGAACTTTACCTGTAACTTTGTTTGTCTTCTAAATTCATATAAAAATAGTATATTTTAAGGGATGTACATTATTTTACTCTTGTTTTTGTCACTGGATCCAGTACTTTGTAGTCATGTTTATTTTGTCATTGAAAAAAATATCATTGCTCCCTTAAACTCAACAAATAACCTCCTTGGTTGGAGGTAATAAAGGCTGTAAACGCTACATTTTTGAGGAAGTGTACAATGGGTTTCACTTTTTTGTTAGTCACACAAAGACGCATTTACTCTCCCCATTTCTATCCTTTTGTGTGCGGAACAAAACAAAGCCAGAAGCAGGATGTGAGCACATTTCCGGTTGAACGTTGTGGACTTCCTTCTCCTCCTCCCCCCTGCTGTAGGAACACGCATGGCTTTGCCACGCAATCAAGTAATGACCAACAGCTTGGTTAAGGATTAGAAAAGTGTAGGTTTTGGTATAGTGTCCAGTGTTTCCCATAAACTGCCAAGATACCTGTGGCGGTGGGGGCGTGGTTATTGGCGTGGCTATGGGCGTGGTCACCATGACATCATCGAGTAATTTGCATAATTTACTACAATGATTTGATTTTCTCTAAAAAGGCTCAAAAAATGTATACTTACTAATTAATAATAACAGTTTTGTTTTAAACGTCCATCCATCCATCCATCCATCCATCAATTTTACAATATAATTACAACACTTTATGTACATATTTATATACAGATTTGAACAATAAGTTATTCACTGAAATATATGTATTAATTGTGGTTCTTACAAAAAATATATCTTATAAAATATAAAAGCTAAAATGTCTCAAAGCTCTGCCCCTTTAATTAGTGCATACTAAATAATTTAACTTTAGCCTACTACTACAACCATATTATTTACCAGCAACATAAAGTGAAACAGAGGCAGAGGTGTCCTGCCACAGTCAGTAACAAATAAACACAAAACAGTATTGGTGGTAGATAGACACAGAGCTTCATCAAACATCTGATCCACTGAACAAAGAGCTCCAAAAATCTTGAACTTTAGACTGCCATCAGTTTTACTCCCTACAGTTAACCATGTGTTTCCTACTGCTTGCAGACTTTGCACCCTTTGTTATATACACATGTTGTGTTTCTAATATAAATACATTTAATAAAGTGAAATACAAAAAAGGCAACAAGAGAAGTATCCTACACTTGTCTTTTGTAAAGTAAATCTGAACAGCCGATATGGGCATCTACATCAACTATATGATTTGCCTGAGAAGCTGGAGAGGACAAAAAAAAAAAAAAAAATTTAATATTTTTATATTATCATATTTTATTTTATTTTTTTATTCGTCGCGGACGTAATTCTTTTGTGGCGGGCCGCCACAAATAAATGAATGTGTGGGAAACCCTGGTGTCGGCTATTCGAAAAATGTTGCTTTGCTAGCTGGTGGGGTAGAGGACACGGTAGGGCTTGGTGATTCTATGATCGTGATCGCGATTAATTTGAGTTCGATCACGGTGATCAGCTGTCAGCATATTTCCTCGATCAAACATGGCGGAACTGTCTGTTAGAAGTTACAGCAAAAGTAAATGGCAGGGAAGCAACAATGCTTGGTATAATCCTGCACGGAACAATGCACCTTTATTGACCGTGATCCTGTGTGTGTTTGTGAATGCGTGTACGTTTGCGTATGTTTTTCTTAAAGTGTTTGTATCCGTGTATGTGTGCGACCTCCTGTTCCACCGCGCGAAAATCAGGCTCGTCACGACGTATATAATGTTCAATCAGCGGTGTGCCTCTTCTCCTTACACAGCTCGGAAGTGCAGCCCAGAATAACAAAATGAAGAAATATGACTAACGCGAGCATAGAAGTTGAAACAACATTCAAAAGGAGCAGCGGCTTTAATGACAGGCTTTACTTTCACTATCTGCTGCAGCGCACCAGTAATCCAGCCCTGAATGCGGACTTGCAGGCACTGACAGGTGTCTTTATTAGTCTCGACTGGGAGAATAAACTAATTTATTCAGAATAAGGCATTTTTATATGTAAACATTTTTAAATCAGACTTATTGTTTATGCATCTGCAAAGATTCCACTCCTCTGATATACAATGTACTAAAAACCTCTTTGAACTTTGTGTTCAAATATTTTTTTAGTTTGTGGATAAAAAAAACATTTTGTTCCTGAAATAATCAACACACTTGTTTTTATGTGGTGGTACACATTAATTTAAAATCCCTCAAATTCAAATGGCACCTTAATGTAATTGTATTCAATATATGTTACAGTATTTGAGTTTGAAAAAAAACTCTACAATTTGGGTCACCAATTGCCGTTTACCAAAGCACTCGTGAGAAGCACTGATGTATATGAGTAATCTAAGAATACAAATAATAATTTACCATTTGAAAGTGTTGTTTAGTAAATGTTAACTTGCAGTAAAAGTCTTGTAGTATTTAGTACACCACTGACACTTTGTGTAGTGCAGAATACACTTTTCGATGACAAGCAAAATAACAAAAGAACTTTGAGAGGAAAAAAAGTTGTTTTTACTCTCACAAAATGTACCGAAAAATAAGCAAAACCATGGCCCTTAGACTGACCGGAGTGTGGGTTAGCTGTACCGTTGCACCTCTAGGTCAACAGGTTACTTCAGACCTGTTGCCCTGACCTCCCACCTCATGAAGACCATGGAGCGGATAATCGTCAGCCACCTACGCGCACAAACAGTGTCAGCAATGGACCACTTGCATTTTGCTTACTGTCAAGGCATCGGGGGGGATGATGCCATCATCTACCTGCTGCATCGGGCCATCAACCACCTGGAGATTGCAGGAAGTGTGGTGAGAGTCATGTTCTTTGACTTCTCCAGTGCTTTCAACACCATCCAGGCGGCCTTGCTGCGGGTAAAACTGACCATCACCTGACTGCATGGATTATTATTTACCTCATCGACAGGCCGCAGTACGTGAGGCTGCGTGACTGTTCTTTAGATGTTGTAGTTTGCAGCACAGGGCCAAGGGATGGTGCTCTCCCCTTACACGTTCACGATCTATACCTCAGACTTCAGGCATGACTCCAACTATTGCCATCTGCAGAAGTTCTCAGACGACTCCGCAGTGGTGGGATGTGTGTCTGATGGGAGTGAGCAGAAATACCGAGAAGTCATCTCAGGCTTCGTTGACTGATGTGCACGTAATCACCTGCGCTTTTAAACACCAGTAAAGCAAAAGAGCTTGTGATTGACTTCCGGCGGTCAGCTCCACCACCCACACCGGTGAACATCCAGGGATCAGATATAGAAATAGTGGACTAATTTAAATACCTGGGTATTGACCTCAACAATGAACTGGACTGGACTCACAATTTAAATGCTGTGTACAAAAAGGGTCAAAGTCGCCTACACCTCTATAGGAGACTGAGGTTCTTCGGGCTGTGCGGGTCACTGCTGCGCACCTTTTACGACACTGTGGTGGCTTTTGCGGTGTTCTAGACCGTCATTTGCTGGGGTGGAGGCAGCATGGTCATAGACAAGAACAGACTTAAACTGATCAAGAGGATTGACTCTGTCCTCGGCTGCCCACTAGACAGCATTGAGGAGGTGGCTGACAGAAGAATGCTGACCAAGTTCCATCCATTTTCTACCGCTTATTCCCTTTGGGGTCGCGGGGGGCGCTGGAGCCTATCTCAGCTACAATCGGGCGGCAGGCGGGGTACACCCTGGACAAGTCGCCACCTCATCACAGGGCCTGACCAAGTTGATATCCATAATGTCCAATCCTTCTCATCCCATGTACGGCACTGTGGAGGCTCTGAGTAGCTCCTTCAGCATTAGACTGTTACATCCACAGTGCAATAAGGAGC
>NC_084733.1:29103575-29131075 GCF_033978785.1 Entelurus aequoreus
AGCCACTCATAACATTTAAGAAAAGGCTTTCTATTTATTCCCTTAAGTCTAGTTTTGAATGCTATTCTGCTTTGTATAGGCCAGTGTATCAATTAAATGTTTTGGACATAACTACTATTTTTTTAAATAATTGTAAATTTCAACTATGTTCGTGACAATTTAACAAGCTTAACTCGAACACAAATACCTCGGTATGTCTGCCTGTGGTGGAAGTTGAAAATATAATTGCTATTGTAGGCAAACATAAAAAAAATGTTTGAAGTCATTAAAAATTCAGTAAGCCAGAAGGCATTTTTTCCCCCAGTCTTGAAGGGTCTGAATGCGGCCATATTGATTTTCTGTCTCCGACACTTGCCGACTTGACCTTGTTTTTTTCTTCTTTTAATTGGTATGATGATAATGAACACTTTAGAGGCAAAAAAGGCTTCGTCAGTTTCCTGATTCCTCCCTTCCGGCCCGGCTTGGTTATCTTTATTGCACTTTTGTTTTGTATGAAAATTCCTGATGAATTCTAATGAGGGCTTCGTCAAACAAACTGGCTGGCAACACAACTGTGATAAGTACATAAACAAAACCTCAACTACGTAAGCTGACTACAAATTGATCTTGGTTACTTAGCTTTGGGTACCAATTATACCAAAAATGTCACTACGCAGTATTTGCCTTATAATCAATGCTATTCATCTCAATATCTATAATCGTAACAAGGAAAACCTTTTAAAAGTCTTCCATATCATTTTCAAGAACATTATTGAATATGATAACTTTTGTTAAATTGTGATGTTAAAAAAGCAAATCTTACACTACAAATGCAAATCAAATGCAAGTCATCACCGCAAGTTATTTAAAGGGGGACTGCACTTTTTTGAAAAACATTTTGCCTGTCATTGACAATCCTTATGTAAGACACAAAGAGATATGTTTTTCTTTTTTTTAATGCTTATTAAATTTTAAATAAATGCGAGCAAAAGTTTGCTTACAATGAAGCATATGGGAGTCGCTATATTCTGCCTATAAAGTCCTTAAAACATCCTAACACCTTCATCAAGGTTTTATATACAGGCTGTAAGTATATATGTAATGTAGTAACAGGCACATCCATAATAACTTGTAATATGTTACGAATTTTGCTCATTTTAAGCATATGTGGCGCATTCATTTCAAAAACACATCACAATGTTCGTTTTTTTTCTTCAACATCACTGATTACTACTCACTGCAGACTACATGAGAGCCAGCATACATAATAAAACATTATTTACTGTACAAAGTCTGCTATCACTAGGATACCGACTGCTAGAATGTTTTTATATTCCCGTTTAAATGAATAATGACTCATAATCCTTGCGAAGAAAAGCGTGAGGAACCAAGCGTCTTTCTCGCCATCTGCGGGTCTAAACTGGCTGTCAAAATGTACCAACTTGTCAGATTACGTCCTTATCCTTCTACTATCTAGGTGAGAGACATTATTTCTGATCAAGAATACACTTCCACGAGTGCCGACGCGAAAAAGCAGCTCACCAGCCGATGATGTCAACATAGCCACACAAGCTAGTGATTACGGTGCTGCTATACATAGCTTACGTTAGCGCTTATATTTACAATATCACTAATACTTGGTTAATATTCAAGTCGCAAAATGTAAATTGTATTGTTGGCGGTTTTGGATGGTGGTTATTAATTGGTTTTATAGGCGGAATAGAGGACCTCCCATTGGCTCCATTGTAAGCGGACTTTTATGTACGTTTTTTTACGAGTTAGTATGTGTTAAAAAATATACATCAGTCATCCTGTCTTTCATAATGATTGTAAACATTAGGCAAAATAAAAAAAAGTGCAGTACCCCTTTTAATGTTTTAATGTCTTAACCAGACTGATGAAGAAAAAAGTTTAAAAAGGAACACATTTTCTCCAAGTGAGTCAGAGAGCTTTTCTACCTGTCACTCACACACACACCATTGACCTGCAGATGCAAAAAAACATGAGAACAGCTGGAAAAAAGTTTGACTAGGTTGGCCAACAACAGAGGTAGTTGGTGTATGTTAGTGATTTTGATATGACAACAGCTGGGTGTGTCAAAGTTTCACCAATGTGAAGCAGTGTTATTGATGAGACAGGGGTTGAAGATTAAGTCCTTCAAAGGTCGGTGATTGATGCCAACCGTCTTTAATATCGAAGAAGTTGTTCATCAAAAATGTGTACTGCCAAAAGGCGGTCAACTGGAAATTGTCGTAATGAAGACAGAGTAGTGCCAGGATTAGCGCTGTGTTGTTAAGTAGGGTTCACCCTTAACCAAGGAATGGAAGCCGTGCCGTGTGGTGAATATTTATCAATCGTCACAACATACTTACTAATAATAGAAAAAGAGACAAATACTGCGTTGTAATACATATAATACAAAACACAATGTAATTTAACACTTTATTTAGGCCAAAAACAAGAAACTATGCTTCCACTGTGCCGTTCTACCTGCAGCAATGGCTTTGCAGAACATTCACATCATTAGGATAAGCCATAATGCAGCCCTTACTGTGGCTGAAATCCTTGTAATATAAGAGATTACGCCCAATGTGATACCTGTCATGAATTAAGAGATGAGGGAAGGCCACAACCTACTAGGTGTTTGCATGATGTCCCTTAATTCCTGGTAAGGGTTAGCTTAACAGATATTAACCTCTTAAATTGAGAGCTTTATATAATATTTTATTGAGTTTATTTTCAGATCATGCATTTTAAAAGGAATAACACCTCCCAGTCATTCAATTGTACTTAAAGGCCTACTGAAACCCACTACTACCGAACACGCAGTCTGATAGTTTATATATCAATGATGAAATCTTAACATTGCAACACATGCCAATACGGCCGGGTTAACTTATAAAGTGCAATTTTAAATTTCCCGGCAAACTTCCGGCTGAAAACGTTTCGATATGATGACGTTTGCGCGTGACGTCAACGGTTGAAGCGGAAGTATTCGGAGACCATTGAATCCAATACAAAAAGCTCTGTTTTCATCTCAAAATTCCACAGTATTCTGGACATCTGTGTTGGTGAATCTTTTGCAATTTGTTTAATGAACAATGGAGACTGCAAAGAAGAAAGTTGTAGGTGGGATCGGTGTAATAGCGGCGGACTACAGCAACACAACCAGGAGGACTTTGAGGATAGCAGACGCGCTAGCCGAACGACCTCACCTTGACTTCCTCCGTCTCCGGGCCGCCGACCGCATCGGTGATCGGGTGAAGTCCTTCGTCGTACCGTCGATCGCTGGAACGCAGGTGAGCACGGGTCGTGATGAGCAGATGAGAGCTGGCGTAGGTGCAGAGCTAATGTTTTTAGCATAGCTCTGTCGAGGTTCCGTAGCAAAGTTAGCTTCAATGGCGTCGTTAGCAACAGCATTGCTAAGCTTCGCCAAGCTGGAAAGCATTAACCATGTAGTTACATGTCCAGAGTTTGGTAGTATTGTTGATCTTCTGTCTATCTTTCTAGTCAGGGACTTATTTGTTTTGTTTCTATATGCAGTTAAGCCGGATGCTATCACGTTAGCTCAGTAGCTAAAGTGCTTCACCGATGTATTATCGTGGAGATAAAAGTCACTGTTAATGTCCATTTCGCGTTCTCGACTCTCATTTTCAAGAGGATATAGTATCCGAGGTGGTTTAAAATACCAATCCGTGATCCACAATAGAAAAAGGAGAGAGCGTGGAATCCAATGAGCCCTTGTACCTAAGTTACGGTCAGAGCAAAAAAAGATACGTTCTGCACTGCACGCTAGTCCTTCACTTTCACGTTCCTCATCCACAAATCTTTCATCCTCGCTCAAATTAATGGGGTAATCGTCGCTTTCTCTGTCCGAATCGCTCTCGCTGCTGGTGTAAACAATAGGAAAATGTGAGCAGCCCTTCCTCCGGTGTCGTCACGCTACTTCCGGTAGGGGCAAGGCTTTTTTTTATCAGAGACCAAAAGTTGCGAACTTTATCGTCGTTGTTCTATACTAAATCCTTTCAGCAAAAATATGGCAATATCGCGAAATTATTAAGTATGACACATAGAATGGATCTGCTATCCCCGTTTAAATAAAAAAAAATAATTTCAGTAGGCCTTTAACCCAGTATTTTACACCTCAAATCCCACATTCCACCAGTGTATACAGTTGACCTAGTAGCTATGAAGCAGGCAGTAAACATTATGGCTTGCACAATGTGTGATGCAAAGTGTAAATCAGAGGGACAGTGAAGTTGGAGGTCCTGTGATGTACTTTATTGCTACTCTATTCCCACAGGATATTTAGTGGCCACTGTAGCAGTAAAAAAAACAATGCAAAAAACAACAGTTCAACAATTTAGGTTGCTACATGCAGAGGCGTGACATTATCAGTGTCTGTCTCGCCACTGAGGATGCCAAAATCCACCAAGGGTGGTTATGTAACACTGCGGGGGCACATACAAACAAGGGCTATCACCACTTTTGGCAAACCACTTGGGTCTCTCCCCTCCATGTCAAGGACAGACACCGACTGTCCACTTCCACTGTCGCTTGCATAAAGACCTAGTCATTTTCCCCCCCCAAAAATAAAGGCTCTGCTTTGGTGCTCAGAGTATGTAGGTGGTCGTATTTGTATGATCCGTATCATATATTCACAGACTCAACGTTCCACCTTCCTTAAAAATAGACTGGCATGTTTGAGCAATTTTGTTATCCTGTGCTATGAGATTATGAGGCAGTGTTTTTTTTACACTGTTTAAACAATGTGTTTGATTGGCAACATTATGAAAACAGATCTCCAAGTTGACATTTCATGCAATCGCTGCAGGTTTTAACTGCAAATTGTTTACAGTTAATGTTGTAATAGAACTATTATGATTTGAATCCACAAATACAATGACCAAATTAATTGAAAATACACTTTTGGATAAGACCTCGAACGGCAAGCAGCTGGTCCTGCATGTACTTCCAATAACTGACTTGTCCAATCCTATCCAATCCCCTTTATTTATATAGCACTATTAACAACAAAACTGTCTCAGTTAATGTTGGTCGTTGATTACCGTACGGGCTATAGAGCACATCTAAATTTAGGCCGTACCCACCCAATTTTTAGACAAATTCTATTTTGTACATATATTGGCTGCAGGTGTACATATTGAAACAACATATCTGGAACACAGCAATCCACTATTTCTACAGTCTAAGTCAAGTCAAGTCAAGTCAACTTTATTTATATAGCACATTTTCAACAACTTTTTAGATTGCACCAAAGTGCTTTACAGGTTAAAAAAGCATGGAGCAAACAAAAAAAAAAAAAAAAAAAACCAACAACAAAAAAAACAACAACAACTAAGCAGAACAAAAAAACAAACAAACAAAGAACCTAAACAATGAGTGTGCTAAACAAGACAATGCAAATGCAATACGGTAAAAGGGGTCGAATAAAAAAGTTTAAAAAAAAAATAAAAATAAATAAAAAATAATAAAAGTGCTACAAATTGAAAAATACAACTAAAGCGAAGGGGTGGGAGGGGGGGGGGGGACTAGAAATGGTGGCCTAGTGGGCGGACTCAGCTCGGGTCAAAGGCCAGCGAGAAGAGGTAGGTCTTAAGGAGGGTTTTGAAGACCCCCAGGCTCCGGGCTGACCTAATGTGGACTAAATGGAATAAAATGATTAAAATTCACCGACATCGTCTCATATCAAACAGCAATAACTATGTACAGGGCTAGGAACCATTTGTTACCACTGAACATCCAAAACATGTTTAGTGAATGTGAGGGGGGGCATAGTTTGAGGAGAGAACTCAATTTTAAAATTCAGATGAGAAATTCCACCATGAAAAGTTTTCGCATTTCTATCACAGGTGTCAAGTTGTGGAACAACATGAGCGAAGTACATAAGCAAAGTCCAAGCATCAATGTTTTTAAAAGAATGTACAAAAATATATTGTTCACAGGATATAGTGAACTGCACTAAGAGTCAGTAGGTTTGTATGTGTATGTATATGTATACTATGTATACACGCTGTTGTGTCACATTCATAGTTACTTGTTAAATGTATGTTGTAGATATATATATATATATATATATATATATATATATATATATATATATATATATATATATATATATATATATATATATATATATATATATATATATATATATGTACATATATTTTAATAGCATAACATTTTTATATACCGGTACTATTATTATTATTAAACATACAGTAAGTAATAAGAGGGGTGGGAGTACATAAGTTTTAGTTCTTCTCACTCCTTTTCGGATATGTTTACATTAATGTTTATTTTCATTTCTTGTTTCTTTTTGCTTTTTGTTATTATTATTATTATTATTATTATTATTATTATTGTTTTTGTTATTCATTCTTGAATGGCTTTTTTGTTGTTTTTTGCAAAATTTGTTTGTTTTTGTTTTGTCTACATATTCGAAATAAACATGAAAGAAAGAAAGAAAGAATATTTACACAGGTAGCACCCCCCGCGACCCCGAAAGGGACAAGCGATAGAAAATGGATGGATGGAGGCCTGGGCTGATAACAAACGCTCAATGATAGATTGGCCTACAAATGACTGTCAATAACAATATTATTGCCATTATTTTTTTTGGGACCAAATAACCACTGATCTAATAACACATAAAAATGCAAGTACCGTATACCCTTTCAAATTCAATAAACTTGTATTTCTCATATATTTTAACATTGTAATTGATATGTAAACTTTTAAATACCAAGTTAAATAAAACTAACAAATACTAAAAATAATATATACTTTTTTTGCACATGAATAAAAATCCCAACCAAAAGCAAAAAATAGGTTCTGTCTCTGTTAAATAAGTTGTGGGGGACCCTCCAATATGCACAACCACAAACATAAATTAAATGGCTAAACAAAGTTACAGTTATCATTATTATTGTGATATTGTTTAATGTGCTCAAAAAATAATGATACGCATGCTAAAACTTTTAACCAAGTTGTATTTTAATAACTGAAGTAGATAGCCACACAATAATGTATATTGTACTTTCTTGGCAGAGTAAACGTCAAATTGGGGTCTATTTTTATTTGTGGGGTTTAAATATGTTTATTGTCGTCCATTTTGATTTGTAAACGTTTTAGAAAGTGTTTTCAGATGTAAATTGCGTGATCCGTTTATGTGACGTCACACGAGTTCACTTACTGTTGAATGGAGTCCGTGTCCGTCTGTTTCACCTGGACACTGGCGTTTATATCAATAACTTTGTGAAGCAGACTCCAACTGTGTTATATTCTCTGAGATTGGGCCCGCTTTATAAAACCCTCGCCTTAGAATAGAGCTATGACATAAGTCAAGCGTAAACCCCCAACTAATTAGCTATGTAGACGGTGTCTGGGCTGTTCAAGAAGAAAACGGTGGAAAGAACAGGGAATGCAGGAGCTGACGTCACGATCACCATGTTCTCGGCACTCACTAGTATCATTTGAAGAGGTTTCTTTTTTTCTTCTTTTAAATTGCCTGCTGTTTTTAGCGTGCAGAAACTGATTGACTGTGATTTACTGTACTTTAGACTTAAATGGCATGCTCTGTGAACTTTGTGAACTTTATAACAGGGAAATATTGTAGATGTAGGCCAGCGAGAAATGTTTGAAAAGTAAACATGCTCCCATTGCAACAAGAACAAAGAAACACGATTTTCCCAAGAGAAGATATCATGCCTCGTGTTATGCAATAGGTTGTTATGTGTTTGTGCGTCTTTGTGTAATGGCTATGGAGTCAGAGTGGCATGAATGCTGCCTCAAACAGCTGAATAATGAGTGCAGCGCCCCTCACGTTGTGACCTTTGCTGAGGATAAGTGTTTGACCCTTTCATTAATGATGTGACCACTGCAGACATCAGGACGCCTGAGCAGAATAACTAGGACTTCAACTTAAAACTAGGAATGCATTAAGCAACATCAAAACATTTCTGATTGGATCAGATTATGTGAAACCTTTTAATTAATTTCAATTATTTCCACTAACATGAATAAATGCTAAATTGTGCTTAAATGTCAGTCTTACCTAGGGATGATGTTTGATAAGAAATTATCGAGTTTGAGCCTATTATCGAATCCTCTTATCGAACCGATTACTTATTGATTCTCTTATTGAGTCCAGATAGGTTGTTGTATATGGAAAAAAATACACATTATTTGGTTTAACAAAAGCTCACTTTTATTATATAAGAAAAAAATAAAATCTAATAAATAAATAAATATTGACTGTTACCCCCCTAAAAAAATAAAATAAAATAAATAAATATTGACTGCTGTTACCCAAAGTATATTAAGTGGGATTTTTACGTAAAACAAATATATACAGTAACACAAAAACAACCTGTCTCTGTGATCACTATATGTGTACAAATAATAATATAGTGTTAAATGAAATCAGTCCCTTGGCCACAAAACTGAAAATACAGCTCTCCAAAAAGTGCACTTCTGCTGCTATTTGACATAACTGTTTGTTATGATGCTTTGACATTTTTGCACTTTATTTCTTTATTGGAAGAAAATTCTATGAAGAGAAAAGTTGTTTGCAAATGTGGTTACAATGCTAAAAAATGAAAAGTTAAAGCTAAAAAAAGAAATACACTTTATTGAGTTAACATTATTTCTTTATAGGGGGAAAGATGTGATGTTATGAGCTAGGAATATAACAACTACACTACCCAGCATGCAACGGGAGTGACGAGCATGCACGGTAGCCCCGAAAAGTGTCACCACCCGGCAGCTAAGAATGAGGTTATGAGTGTGACGACGGGGTCGCATCGTGGTGCGAGGTGTTCTCCCGGGAATGCAGACGGGCTCGGACACAGATTGCAGGTAGGAAAATTATTTATTGAGGAACTAAACATGCAGGAAAAAACAAAGACGTGCACATGGCACATAAGGCAAAAACAAAAGGGCTAGCGTGGGAGCTAGCAAGCAAAATTAGCCTAGCGTAAAAACTAGCAGCTAAAGCACAGGAAACATACGTCGTCATCTGTTGTGTGAAAACAAACTACGAAGCCAGACCGACTGGTTGGGGAGGCAAGCTTTAAATAATAATGTCAATCATGAAAAACAGGTGCGCGTCGGGAACACCCGCGGCAGGTGAAAATAATCAGTAACTATGGTAACCAAACTGAGAAGTGCTTAAACAGGAACTAGAAAGAGATCACGACTAACAGAAAAAACACAAGTGACTAGAAAACGTAAACAGAAATATGATCCGGGCAGCGGATCATAACAGTACCCCCCCTTAAGGGACAGATCCCAGATGTCCCCTGGAAAAACTAAAAAATCCCCCCCGACTACAAGGCAGTTCACAAGTCAAGGGAGGGAGGAGGGAGGAATTGGCGGAGGGTCGCCAGGCCACGTGTCCCCGAATCCACCGGGGACGGGTCAGGTGGCGGCGGCGAATGGAACGCAGAGGCGGGCGACCACGGAAAGGCCACATTCGTGGCCGCCGAGAAGGTGGGCGTGAGTGGCGCCAGAAGTTCAGCAGCCTCTGAGTCCAGCAACAAAGTCTTGGATGTCGCTGCTGTTTGCGCCACTGGCGTCCATTACCTGACCTCTGAGAGAGCTGCTTGCGCAGCCGGACCACTCGAGGTCGCTGAGACGTCGCCGTGGAAGCGGTAGGTGTCGACGTCGCCGTGGCAGCCGGAGGAGTCGACGTCGCCGTGGCAGCCGGAGGAGTCGGAGTTGCTGTCGTGGCAGCCGGAGGAGTCGCTGTCGTGGCAGCCGGAGGAGTCGCTGTCGTGGCAGCCGGAGGAGTCGCTGTCGTGGCAGCCGGAGGAGTCGCTGTCGTAGCAGCCGGAGGAGTCGCTGTCGTGGCAGCAGGAGTCGCAGTCGTTGCAGCAGGAGTCGCTGTCGTGGCAGCCGAAGCAGGAGTTGGTGCTGGTGCGAGAACCAGTCGAGGAGTTGGTGCTAGTGCGAGAACCAGTCGAGGAGATGGTGCTGGTGCGAGAACCAGTCGAGGAGCTGGTGCTGGTGCGAGAACCAGTCGAGGAGCAGGTGCTGGTGCGAGAACCAGTCGAGGAGCAGGTGCTGGTGGGAGAACCAGTCGAGGAGCAGGTGCTGTTGCGAGAACCAGTCGAGGAGCAGGTGCTGGTGCGAGAACCAGTCGAGGAGCAGGTACTGGTGCGGGAACCAGCCGAGGAGCAGGTACTGGTGCGGGAACCAGCCGAGGAGCAGGTACTGGTGCGGGAACCAGCCGAGGAGCAGGTACTGGTGCGGGAACCAGCCGAGGAGCAGGTACTGGTGCGGGAACCAGCCGAGGCGCAGGTACTGGTGCGGGAACCAGCCGAGGCGCAGGTACTGGTGCGGGAACCAGCCGAGGCGCAGGTACTGGTGCGGGAACCAGCCGAGGCGCAGGTACTGGTGTTGGAACCAGCCGAGGCGCAGGTACTGGTGTTGGAACCAGCCAAGGTGCAGGTGGCCTAGTTGGCGGTTGCGGCTTAGCAGGCCGAAAAACCGGTGGTGGCGGCCGGGCAGGTGGTTGCGGTCTAGCACGCAGACGGACTGGTGGCGGTGGCCGAGCAGGAGGTTGTGGCTTAGCCCGCCGAAGGACAGGTGGCGGTGGCCGAGCAGGAGGTTGCGGCTTAGCACTCCGTTGTGCCACCACACTCGCACAGCTCCCAGTACTAGCCCCCCCCTCAAAAAGCGGATCCCAGACGCGCTCCTTGCGGATTGGAACCGTCTTCAAGGGTGGGTGGAGGGAGGTCAGGAGGAGGGCAGAATGCTCTCCTCTAAATTGTCCAAAATGTCTATTCTTACTCCCCACTTGAGACTGGGTGGGAGCACAGGGGGAAAAAAATATGTGCAGTGGGCGGAGCAATAGTCACTGGGGGTGGAGCTTAAAACTCAGAAAGTGATTGGGACTGACTAGCTTTACATTTAACAAAAATGTCCTGATAATGTTTTATCTTAGAATTAAAGTCCTTAGGAGGTGGCTGACAAAAAGGAGTAGAAGAATTAAAAAAAAAATCTTCGTCTCTGACGTCATCCACAGTGGGCGGGATGACGTCATCCGTGCGGGTCTCCAGCTGACTGACAGCCCAATCGGTGAAATGTTTGGCGAAATGGTCAATTGGGTTGCCAAACATCTGAGGAGGGGAATCTTGGGCTGAATGTTGCTTACTGTGTAGTGGTGGAGGAGTCTGTGGGAGTGGCGCGTCTTCGCAGCGAAGTGAAGACCTCTTGGGCGGCTTCCGTCTTTGCTGACGCGTCCGGTGGTGCGGAGGTGTGGCGATGTCCTCGGGCCATACGGAGTTGACTGGGACCAATCTCCCGTTAGGACCCCAGATCAGGTCCTGGCGCTCCGAGGGGGAATAGCGAAGAGTCTCCGCCTCCATCGCTCGCAACACCATCCACGCACCTTCGTCCATCTCCTCCAACGTGCTCGCTGCGGGAGAACTTTTAGCTGGCTTTGTACTGTGACGACGGGGTCGCGTCGTGGTGCGAGGTGTTCTCCCAGGAATGCAGACGGGCTCGGACACAGCTTGCAGGTAGGAAAATTATTTATTCAGGAACTAAACATGCAGGAAAAAACAAAGACGTGCACATGGCACATTAGGCAAAAACAAAAGGGCTAGCGTGGGAGCTAGCAAGCAAAATTAGCCTAGCGTAAAAACTAGCAGCTAAAGCACAGGAAACATACGTCGTCATCTGTTGTGTGAAAACAAACTACGAAGCCAGACCGACTGGTTGGGGAGGCAAGCTTTAAATAATAATGTCAATCATGAAAAACAGGTGCGCGTCGGGAACACCCGCGGCAGGTGAAAATAATCAGTAACTATGGTAACCAAACTGAGAAGTGCTTAAACAGGAACTAGAAAGAGATCACGACTAACAGAAAAAACACAAGTGACTAGAAAACGTAAACAGAAATATGATCCGGGCAGCGGATCATAACAATGAGCACGCTGTGAACGTAAACGTGAAGAACTCAGCCAACACGCCTCGTCTGCATTATTTATAATTAGACAGACAACACATATACAGTGTGATTTTGTTTTGTTTACAAGGAAAGAAAAACAAAAGTTAAAAAAGGGAGATGTCATATATGTATGTACTGCGGTTGCTTTAAGAACGTTGCGACAGCTGCCGTAAAGGAGGTGCGTCGCTAGCCTGGTTGCTATGTTTCTGGTTGGTCGTAAAAGTGTTCATCATGTGTTTGTACCCTACTCAAATCTCTCAGTAAAGTTATTCATTGGATTATACCTTTTGTTTTGAACTTTATTGCACCTTGGAGCGCTTTTTCCGGTGCATTGTTTTTCCTGCTTTCCCTATCTGCGCCTAATGACTGAGCTACGTGACGTCATTTCTTGTGATGTCTCACGGGGCATTTCTGGTCGGGACGGGATTGGTCCCAGGGATTCGAATAAAGAAGCAACTCTTTTTCTTTACTATAGTGGTCTCGATAACGGGTACCGGTTCTCAAAAAGGGATTCGAGTCCGAGGACTCGGTTCTTTTCTTATCGAACAACCGGGAAAACCGGTTTCGAGTATCATCCCTAGTCTTACCCTTACTTGGATTGAAATCCAATCCACATATCTTTTTTTCTAATTTGATACCAATACCTGAATTTGATATCTGCCGATACAAATACTATTCCGATACCAGAGCTCTGTTTTTTAAAATTATCTTCTACTGTATTATCATTATTGTTGATTTTATATAGTGCTGTCATGATTATCTGTAATTGACGTAAACAGCCATGAAAATGAGTTGACTGCATGTTGTCGATGCGTCGTTCTGCTGTTGACAGCCTATTTATTTTTGCTCTCCCGGTTGGCAGAGGGCTCGCTGGTGCAGCTGACTAAAGTATGTCCATACACAATGCGAACATACTTCAGTATAAGTTACTAATCCTTGCCTCCATAGCTGCAAATAAAACACATTCCATCACTACAAACCTGGAGGATTAAAACATGAGCTAGAGAGAGCAATAGACGAAAAGCCATGCTAACCGACAAGTTTTCCTATATGTTTAGTAGAGAAACTAGGATTGGGTACTGAATTTGGTTCTTTCATTGGTACAGACCGAATCCCATCGGTACTACCGGGTAGGGATGGGAAACTGTTCTTGTTCAGAACCTGTTAGCAGTGTGTACATTCTTTGGAATCGCCTGCCAATTTTCCAAATGATTCCCCTAACGATGCCAGTGGATGGGAATGACGTCATCACGCAACATGAGTAGTGAAGTAAGACAGCAAAATGGGAACAACCGCTCTGAACTTTGGCTACATTTTACAATTATGCTGAAACATTTGAACATACAACATGCAATAACTATCAATTAAAGTCACGTTTTTGAACTGCGCCAATCTCATCCAAGCAGCAGTAACGCTAGCACGTCATCTGTCGTCAATACAACAGGTACTAACTAACACCGCCTATCTTGTTAGTGCTATTTTTTGTTAAATTGAAATTAATGCCTGCTAATTTAGATAAGGAAGACGAGAGAGAGATTCTGATTGGCGGGCAGAGGCGAGCAGTAAGTACTAGCTCCAGGTCATGTCTGCTTCTCCTTTCACCGCGGCAGGGAGGAGTACACACAGGACAGACTAGCAGTGAATACGTTTGTGGTCAAAAGCCTAAACCAATATGCCACAGTGCTCCTGATTTTAAAGAGGTGAATGTTCAATTATAGTCGGAGAAAAGTTGCATGTTTTTCTGCAACCACCATTTTTTTCAGTCATTCCATTATACAGATGAAACCCATAACATTTGCATATAGTGTAAAAGTCCATTCATGTCAGCATTTCAACCTCAAATGTGGAAATATTGTGTGATACAAACTGATTACTTTCAAAGTGAGATATGTCAGGCCTTTATTTATTATCATTTTTATGATCATAGCTTACAGTTTTTGAAGACCCCACATTTTCGGAGATTTTAAATTCAAGGTTTTCATAAACTGTAAACCATAGTCATCAAAATGACATCAAAAAAAGTATCTTGAAATATCTTGGGTTGCATGTTATGAATATGAAGTTTTCACCTTGTAAATCTAAACAAACCCTTCGATTTTGTGTTTCACAAGTATATTTTCTAAGGAGATGACAAAATATTCTTAAAAGTTTCTAACATGTTTCTACAGGTTACATTCTTGCGTAATTTCCATGTTTTATTTTGTTAAATTCTACAGAATAATCTTTTCCTATTTACTTTCAAAGTAGTTGAAATTAGTTTTTTCTATGCTATGTGCCTCTTAAGACCTACCGTAATTGTTGGCTTTGTAAGGCCATGTTACCTCTAAACTAAACCAAAATTGATGCTAATCCACCTTTTTGTTCTCTTTTTTCCAAATCGATAAGAGAACCGGTTTGGAACTGAATCGTTAGGCAGAATCGAAAGTGGAACCAGAAAAATCTTGACAATTCCTATCCCTATTACCGGGTATCGATTCATGTAGGATCAAATGGTGCCATTTTACCTTTTTGCATGTGAAGTTGGTTGTGGAATCGGCACCAGCTCAAACACTTGGCGGAGAAACAACCACTCATTTTACACTTAAAATGGACTCAGCCGGACAGTCTCCCGGTGATTATGCAACTTTCAATGCCAATTAAGCAGGTTAAAAACGCTCAAATGTACACTTTACTAAAATACGTTAGCTCGATACTAATTTACACTGGCTGTGCCATATACATGCTACTAATTAGCATCAGGGATATTACATGCCAATTTAAACACCTCTAAAATTGGTGATCAAAATTACAACTAATATGCATGTTACAATCAAACAGCAAGTGTCTAATAAGTACAATATTTACAGTACAAACACTTTGTAGGGCAAAATAAAAGACTATACTGGCACATTCATCTTAACGGCAAATACTACTTCCTTGCTATGCAACACCTCCGAGCCTACTATTGCCATTTAACATCTTGGAATTGCAACTGCATCCAAAGTCTACTATATTCATCCATCCATTTTTTACCGCGAGCCGTAATACTTGCAAATGAGACTCAGAAGTAGAAATAATCAACATATAACATCTGGACAGTTGTCATAACCAGCTGAGTGTTAAATGTTTGATTTTATAAAAAATAAAAAAAGTATTAAACAATTCTAGTAGAAGAAAGTAAGTAAGACACTTTTCAACCTTCATTAAATGTTTTCATAACTTTTGGATGATACATCGACTTAAAACTAGTTGAATGACACGTCTGTCATGGCCTGACAGAGTCTGTATTGCTTTTAGTGGCACTAAGCGACAGAGCATACGTCACTCCCCCTTACCCCATTCGTTAAAAATACGGAAGTCGATGCGAACGCCTACATGCCGCCAGAAAAAAAGAAAAAGAAGAACGCCTACGTGCAATTACTGCTATCATGGCGGAAGCTCCAAACAACCAAAGAAATGAAAAGTTTTGTCTGAGGAGACAAAAAAGAAAAAAAGAGCTTACCCGGATAAAAGGACAGTCAGGATCAACATTGGCCCGGCTTTCACTCGCTGGCGTCAGCTCAAAGATGAGGGATTTCGGCCGATGCTGCCTTGGCTCTGTTCCTGTTAAACTAGTACCTTTCGATGCTCAAATCAAAGTGATAATGCTAATGTTAGCTTTTGGAAATATGCATGGTAGCAACAAATAGGCACCAGCTTGATAGTTTGCAGTTCCATGCTACTTCCTTTGAAAAAACTCTCCTGCTGGTCTTTCTTTGCTTCAGACCTGCATTCGCCCGATA
Organism: Entelurus aequoreus; assembly: GCF_033978785.1. NCBI lineage: Eukaryota > Metazoa > Chordata > Actinopteri > Syngnathiformes > Syngnathidae > Entelurus > Entelurus aequoreus. The sequence goes on from NC_084733.1 coordinate 29,119,293, forward strand.
CATTCTTGGTAGTAGCGTCATGTTCGTAGCGCAATCCAGGATCATTTTTGATCGTGTCGGCTATTGAACATCAGCATGGCCATTAAAGATGTAATATTTATGCCAATACTACAGCGGACATCATGTCAGTTTGACGCTAAATGCTCTAGTCCTCATAAGAAATGTGGTCTTCTTCTGGCAAAACACTACCGCTTTCGTCCACTGGCGCCACCAAAATCAGCCAAAACTGAAAGTTCTTAAGTGGTGCTTTAACACACACTAAACTACCAAAAATTGGAATCATGTCACAGTGGAGAGTAATGCTGTTTGAACAGTTTTTGAAATTAGCAAGTTTGTTAAAATATTATCCATACAGCAAACATTTGGTAATGAAAAGCTGGTTAATTACAGTGATGCTCTTTTAACCTCGCTTGCTGCAAATTGTGGAATGGATTTCCAGAATGGGAGTGTTTGTAATGCTTGTCAGCGTCTCATTTTGGCAAGTCTCCATTCCCAAATTCAATTCCACAGTTGTAACCAGTTAGCTAAGCAGCCAACAAAGCATGAGTGGAATCATTTCAGAAAATGTTAGGTGCATATTGGAAGTCTTTGCAGATTTGACTCGGACATTTCCGATCTGGAATTACGCTCATATCGGAATCAGATCGGCCCCTTTCCTTGTAATGGATAAATTATGAAATTGCGTCAATAACTTCAGTATACAGTTCTTGGTATTAGCAAATCTTCAGATTCCTAGAAACAACTTGGAGTCTTGCTTTCATTCCATGGAGAAAATCCAAGTAGGACGCCACTATTGAGAAAAACGTCCAAAGATAAACAAGACTAATGTTTCCAAGAACTTGTGAGGGTCGATAAAACCAAGCTTTTCTGGGATCGTGTTCTTTTGCGATTATTAGCGTAAACTCATGAAGAAGGGTGAAACGAGAAACACTGTAGGGAAGTCAATAGGCGTCTTGCCTCAAAATAGATCAGTAGTACATGAGAAAAGACAAAAACCCAAGGTATTGTTGATGCCCTGTGGAGTTTGATGGCAAATTAAAGTTAGAATCCAATCCAACTCTATTTGAAAAACACTTTACAACAACCACAGTGGACCAAAGTCATGTCATATTAACAATATTACTGACATAACAAGCCCACGAAAGGCAAGAAAACGCTTTTGCAATGGAAAATGGAGCTACAACTTCCCCTGAATATAAGACAGTCACAGATATAGACAGTATCCCATCGTTTAAAACATATACTTAAAGAATAAGAATCATGTAAATAACATTTTGGCATCCCTTCTCCTTGCACACTAATTATGATTTGCGTCAATATTTCATGAATGCCAGTCATTTTCCATGACTGTTGAGTACTATAAAATTCAGTTTCAAATGTGCACACAGCATGTGCTTTGAAAAAGCAGAGAATAATGGACCATCTCGTTAATAATGCAGTGGAAGAATTACTCTGCACCACCTTTTCTCAGGAAAGCTAATTTCCCTCTTGTTCTTGTTTGTCTCACGCCTCCTTTCAACGCACTTTAATTTGTTCCTATTGTCTGTCTAAATGTGCTGGATGTACATTTTAGAAAAGAAAACAATACACATTTAAATCATTTTGAGGCTGCGGATGTTAAAGTTGTCAACGTTGGCAATCGTCTTTTGTAAGGCTGCAGCTAACGATTATTTTTCCATCGATTAATCTATAGATTATTTTTTCGATTAATCAGTTAATCTATAGATTATTTTTTCGATTAATCTATAGATTATTTTTCCTTTTACCGATTATTTTTTATTCAAAATGAAGATGAAAAAATAAATGTAGGCCCGTTTTTTCAAAAGGCATGGCTTTTATTTAAAAAAAAAAAGAAGTATGGCCACTCAGTCAACATTGACAACAACATGACTAAATATTCTGTAACAATGTAAACATTTAAAACTTTTAACATTTAACAAAATTAAAAGTAGCTTATTTGCTTTTTAATGTGCAAATATAAAAGTCAACCTCCAGTGCAAATCTTAATATTCTGCAATAGTATAAGCATTTCAAAAGTAAAAGTATTCTTATTTTGCTTTAAAATGTGCAAAAATAAAGATAAACATCCAATACAAAAAAGTGCAAAACGAAATATTCTGTAACAACAGTGTAAACATTTCAACCAAAGTGAAAGTATTGCTTAATTGCTCAAATGTGCAAAAATAAAGATAAACATCCAATACAAAAAAGTGCCAATCTAAATATTCTGGAGCACTGTTAACATTAAGTATTGCTTTTAAAATGTGCAAAATAAACATCCAGTCCAACACAGTACACAATAACCAATTCTACTCATTCCAGTGAGTGACTAACAGTTGTAATGAAGAAAGGTTAGCATGTGTACATGCTCTGGTTCTTTTCTTGTTTACAATATTCCCAGCAGCTGAAAATAGGCGCTCAGAAGGGGTCGATGTGGCTGGAACTGAGAGGTAATTAGCCAGTTTATATTTCTAGAAGGTCAACGGGCTCATAGTGATGTTACTAGTAGTTGACTGGGAGGTGTTTATTATCATTTGGGGAGAGTCCGCTGCCTGATGCTCACCTGCTAAACACCTATCTGTAGGGATGTGCGTATCGATCCTGTGGTATCGATATATCGATACTCACACGCTACTCATTTGGCATCACTTTTCTGAAAAAAGTATCGATATAAACCAAAAAACGGCGTGTGGGGGGTGCAAGCATCACTTTAAGATGTTTTTGATTACTTACTTAACTTACTATGTGCTGGGACACCCCTGTACCTGGCAGAGTATAGAGCTGGCCCAGTCATGTGACAGGAGACAGCGAATGAGCGTCGTCAACGTGCAACACACACACAGCCAGCCGACAGCGATGCAGCCAGGCATATCCAGTGTTGTCCAATTGTTGACTTAAAACAGGCATTGTTTTTTTTGTTTTTTTAGTAATGTTTACTGAATATTTTTGTTTAAATGATTATCCTAAATTCAAATAATTTCCACACAGGGGAATTTACTGTTAGTTGAAAATTGCTTGAGTATTTAAAACAAGATAAGAAAGAGATACAATTTGGAGATTCTTCATCTTTGCATTACAGTTTTATTTTTTTCCAAGAAAATCTTGAATATATGATTGAATGTGATTTTGGTTTTAATCTGTAACATGATTTCTTACATTTCGAAAACATTAGCCTATTTAATATTTCATTAATTGCTAATTATATCACAAACTTTAAAAAATAACTGCAGCTTCTTGCAATTCGGATTTGACTGTTAATTGGAAAGCCCTAATATTTAATTATTATTCTATATAATATATAGTTATTATTATATATAATATTTAATTTATTTTTCATATTTATGTTATTTATTTTAATTTTACTTTTATTATATATTGACCATAATAAATGTGGTATAAATGGTCTGTATTTGTCTTGTGATTTGTCTTGAATAATAACAATAGTAATAATATTTTTGACTGACAAAAAATTGCCAATAAGAAATTATTGGTATCGGTATCGGTATCGATGAAAATGCAAGAAAAAGTATCGGTGTCGTATCGAATCCTAAAAGTGTGGTATCGCCCATCCCTACCTATCTGCTCCACGCTGAAGCGCCGACTACATGCGCTCTGAATACACACTGCTGATTGGCTGATAATGCTTCGTGTGTACCAATCAGATGGTTGTGTGGGTGGGACAATGCTGCGTGTGTACCAATCAGATGGTTGTGTGGGTGGGACAATGCTGCGTGCTGAGACAGAGGCAGAGGAGCGAAGCAGCTTGTTAAGACTTTAGCAGCTAAAGTTAGCTTTAGCAGCTAAAGTTAGCTTTAGCTTAGAAACTCGTTCGGTACACCCCCGTGCCGAACCGAAAGCCCCGTACCGAAACGGTTCAATACAAAACACGTACCGTTACACCCCTAGCAGATACAAATGAGTCTGACACATTCATGTTTTGTGTAATGATGACAACGAATGCTCGCGCGGACGATTGACTAGTTGATGGTTTTCTTTTCAAATGTTCGTTCATAGCCGTTGTGCTGCTATGATAGGCCATTTCCGCTCGACACAGTGTGCATACAACAACATTATTAGGCCGTTTATTGAAATACTCCCACACTTTTGACCACTTTTGGCATGCTTTTCCCCCCTCGCTCGCACCGCTCGCATCGTCTGCATTGATCGTCTGCTTTGCGGTCCGCCATGACGGTAGTGTGACGTAAATATGCGACGCGTCGACGCACAAAAACGGCGTCGACGTATTTACGTAACCGATGACGTCGACGCGTCGTTTCAGCCTTAGTCTTTTGTCATTAGGGTTTGTGCAGCTTGTCAAGAAAAGCGTTTGTGCAGTCTTGACGATTAACCTTGTCACCTCAGCGGGCACATTAAATCATGTTAAGGTTTTTAAGATGGATACTTTAGCCTTTAGGACACTGACAGGCTCCGTGTTGCTCATCCTTGACTATCTTGCTAAAACAGAAAGATAGGTAACACGAGGAAAATAGATTTTTCTGAATTTTGTCAATCTTGTACAAACAGATTGATACTATGTTTTTACCAGTAATGTCGATAGGTCATGTTGTGATGTCCTCGAGCATGTTTTTTGTTACTTCATTAAAGGAGCAATCCAATCACCACTAATTAACTGCCAATCTGGTTGCCTTTAAAATTCGATTCGAAAAGTCAAACCGGCCTAAAAAAATAAAGGCACGATAGAGTTATGTACATGGCGACAACCCCTAGAAAATGTGCAATTAATTCAGGCCCATCCAGTTTACGACCTGAAGGGGCTGTGATAGAACTCAAAACAGAATGAAATCTAAATGAAAACCAAGTGTAATGAGAATTTTGAACAACAACAACATTTCCTTTGAAGAAAATGAATATACTAATTTACATAGACTACCTACCACCATATTTTCCGGGCTATAGAGCACATCGGTATTTAAGCCGAAGCCACCGGCCTGTCTTGATTAGTAGAGCGGCCGTGCCAGCGCATGACTGTTGTGTCTTTGAGCAAGACACTTCGCCCACTTTGCTCCCAGTACCGCTCACACTGGTGTATTGATGGAAATTAATGTTAAGTGGCAGTCGGAGGGGCCGTAAGCGCAAACTGACAGCCACGCTTCAGTCAGTCTACCCCAGGCCAGCTTTGGCTACATACGCAACTTACCACCATCAAAGTGTGAATGATGGGTTCTCAGTTCACTGTGAAGCCCTTTGCGTGTCTAAAAAAGCGCTACATACATCTAATCAATCGTCACCAAATTTTAGAAGAAAACATATTTTTACACATTAGCCGCACCGGACCATAAGCCGCGTATATAAGATAAAATATTTGGTAAATGTTTATTTACATACCTATGTTGTTTGGAGTGATGAATGAAGAATCCTTTCGAGCAGAAACGCTATGGGCGGATATACCTCCGACACAAAACAGGAAGTACATTGTCAAATCACAGCACCTGCAGTGAGTGAACTCATCCATAAGATGACACCATAGCACAAACAAGAACACACCTTTTCATTGTCTCTGTTGGTGTTTATGAAAACTATTTGTTGAATACAAAAGACTATGGCTGTTAGCGAAGAAAAATCCTTGAAATGGCCGCACTGTTTCATAAACCGCAGGACTCAAAGCGTTGAAAAAAAGTAGCGTCTTATAGTCCGAAAAATGCGTAACTATTAGTTTAAGTTTATTTTGAACATGTCACAATATGATTCTTCACATATTTCAATTTTTGTTTTCACAACTTGTCCAAAAAGGAGTAGGAAAAAGCAGAGTTCATCTAATCCCAATCCTCAATTTCCAACACATTTGTTCACTTCCTGTTCTCACTTGTAAATGTGTTAGCATGTTTGCTATGGTATGGTATGGTAATGCTAACGACACTAGCTTGATAGCACATACAAATATGCATGAAAATACTCCTACAGACATCACACATGGGACGGTTTACTAAGTATGAATAGTTTTAGTTATATTGTAAAACAAACGTTCGTAGTGATGAATGGAAAACCATTTCCAGCAGAAACGCTGTGGACGGTTTTACTTCCGATTTAAGGCATGAAACATGAAGTACATATTCAACCTGCAGCACCTGCAGTGAGCAAAGTCGTCCCAAAGATGGTGTCATAACACAAAACATTATGGCCGTTCCAAATGCATAAATTAGCTCCACCGTTTTATAAGCAGCAGGGTTCAACACATTGGAAAAAAGTAGCGGCCTATAGTCTGGAAAATACGGTGCATTTTTTAAATGATCTTCAAATACCTATCCCTACTTCATGATGGTGTCATAATATAGATTTTTTAATAACAACCTTTGGTGTGATGATGTTATTAAACTTCAGTTTAAAAGTCATCCGCTTTAAAAACACCTTCTGCCTCTGCCTCTGCCTCTGCCCTCGATAATAAATTGCCATTTAAGCCTTTGCTTCCTAGTTACGTGCCCACATAATAGAAATTCTTCTCCACTCACTGCTTACCAGTGAGCGTGATGGATGTCGACTAGATGGATGAATGCCCCGTGATTTGAGTGAGTCAGACACGAGGTGCTTCTCATTTTGCCTGTATTTGTCCTCTCGCTTTTTTTGCACTTTTTTTCTCCTCCTCCTCCCTCTTCACCCGTGATGTTTAATGAGAAGCTGTGACGGAGGAGTAATGAAAGGAATTAGATTGTACTGAATGTGTTCTTTATGTGGATTTATTTTTTTTATGTCAGGTGTTCATTTGAATCCTCGGTAGGCTTGTGCATTAATTTAAACGCATTTGTTGTATTTTGGTATAAATATATATTTTGTCAGTTTATTTTTAAAATGATTTGAAGGAGGTTGTGTTTTCATGTTGCTGTTTATTGATTCAAATACTAAACCCATTACCGCAAATGTTATTACACTGTAGGAATTTTATTGTAAAAATGAGCGATGGGTTTAATTTTTGATAAAATAATTAACAGATCATTGTTTTTGAAAAGTTCTATTTATACTGCTACCCGTTGAGTGGAATTGATTGTTGAATAATGGTGTCTCAAAGCATTTGAAAGCATTAATTGGCTACAACCAGCGGAGGAACTGTTGCTTCAGTCGCGACTACTTTGCTGCTATAGAAAGTTGAGTTTCATTGCTGCTATGTAGGAATAGGCGAATATGGCTTAAAATCTATATATTGTCATGAAGATACATCACAATATATAATTTGGCATATTAATGATAATAGAACCATTTTAAAATGAGCTAAAAAGGCACTTAATTTAGTTGCTTATTTATGCTGTAACACATTGCGTCAATTCCAGCTGTATTATTTTCTCAAAACTATTATTAATCTACTTGCTAATTAGCAGTTAATAGCTGGTTACTTTCTGCTGTAACTGTTCTACACTTCTGTTAAAATTTAATTAGCACTTAGTATTCTGTTGTATGGATACTTACTACACATCCGGGTATCAGTCCAATACTAAGTGGTTGCATGGGCAGTATTGTCCATACCAATACTGATATTTAACATTTTCAAGATCATTGAATGATTACATTTTTATCACAATTATAATCACACAAAAATACAGGATGGCGATGTATCAATATCAATTAAACATTCAAATTATTTAAATTTTACTCGACGGGAGCCTTCTGCACTTGGAGTCTGATGTGCCACGGCTGTTGTGGCTCTGCCTCATGGGTTCATCTGCGAGATGGCTCCTTGGTCCCTGGCTGTGTGCTCTGGGTCCGAGTCATGGCAGTCGTGACCCGTCATCATGCAGCTCCTAGTGCACTCGGCTCCTTAAGTTAGTGTTTTCTCATCTGGTTCCTCTGTTTTTTTTACATTACTTTTATTAAGGGGTGTATGTGTGTGGGTTGTGGGGGCTGACTGTTTGAGCCTGGGATTATGTAATGATGCCGGAGTTACTGTTTTCAAAACGTTTTTAAATGTAAAGCACATTGTGCTACATTTTAAATGTATAAAAAGTGCAAAAGAGCATGTGCAATCTATAAAAGACAGAAGACAGGGGTGTTGTGTGCGATCTACTAACATTGCATGTGTTAGTCATAACTGGTGCAGACTGCCTTATTTAAATGAGGTTTTGGCATGTACTATACGCAGCTTTCATCATGTAGACAATCGATCATTTATTGCACATCCATGTTATCATGCTCTTTCCTGCGGCGTTTTGCTATCAAACATGCAGCAGACATGTACTACTTCTTATGCGCATTTTGGAAGCAGTCCTGTGGTGCGTCCACAATAAAACCTACTTTTATTTTTGTGCACTGCAGATGCTCTCATGGAGAGGGTGCACTTACTGAGCTCAAGAAGCAAAACAAGGCATACTTGTAGGACTTTTTTTTCACAGGAAAAATGGCCGCACCCTGTCTTGAATGTTTTAGAGAGATTTATATTTATGCATTTGTACATTTTCTATATATGTTTACGTTATATATACTATGTGAAAAAACAAATCCCATTGAAAAACACAGGACACCTATACACATTCATTTAAAGTGTTTTAATCGGCCGTTAAAGGCCTACTGAAATGATTTTTTTTTATTTAAACGGGGATAGCAGATCCATTCTATGTGTCATACTTGATCATTTTGCGATATTGCCATATTTTTGCTGAAAGGATTTAGTAGAGAACATTGACGATAAAGTTCGCAACTTTTGGTTGCTGATAAAAAAAAGCCTTGCCTATACCGGAAGTAGCGTGACGTCACAGGAGGAAGGGCTGCTCACAATTCCCCGTTGTTTACAATGGAGCGAGAGAGATTCGGAGCGAGAAAGCGACGATTACCCCATTAATTTGAGCGAGGATGAAAGATTCGTGGATGAGGAACGTTAGAGTGAAGGACTAGAGAGGCAGTGCAGGGTGTATCTTTTTTCGCTCTGACCGTAACTTAGGTATAAGGTCTCATTGGATTCCACACTCTCTCCTTTTCCTATTGTGGATCACGGATTTGTATTTTAAACCACCTCGGATACTATATTCTCTTGAAAATGAGAGTTGAGAACGCAAAATGGACATTCACAGTGACTTTTATCTCCACGACAATACATTGGTGACGCACTTTAGCTACTGAGCTAACGTGATAGCATCAGGCTCAAATGCAGATAGAAACAAAATTTAAAAAAACCCTGACTGGAAGGATAGACAGAAGATCAACAATACTATTAAACCATGAACATGTAAATACACGGTTAATAAATTCCAGCTTGGCGAAGCTTAACAATGATGTTGCTAACGAGCCATTGAAGCTAACTTAGCTACGGAGCGGCGGCGGGCGTTGTAGCTTTCGACGACACCCCGGCTGCCATCAGAGTTGGCAAGAAACATATATTTCCCCAAAGTTATGTACGTGACATGCACATAGCGACACGCACGTACGGGCAAGCGATCAAATGTTTGGAAGCCAAAGCTGTACTCACGGTAGCGTGTCTGCTATCCAGCTCAAACACAACACAACCTTCTGGTTGTGTTGCTGTAGTCCGCCGCTAATACACCGATCGCACCTACAACTTTCTTATTTGCAGTCTCCATTGTCCATTAAACAAATTGCAAAACATTCACCAACACAGATGTCCAGAATACTGTGGAATTGTTTGATGAAAACAGAGCAGTTTGTATGGTGACACATTGGGTCCGAATACTTCCGTTGCCGTCGAGAAGTCACGCGCATACGTCATCATACATAGACGTTTTCAAGCGGAAGTTTCCCGGGAAATTTAAAATTGCACTTTATAAGTTAACCCGGCCGTATTGGCATGTGTTGCAATGTTAAGATTTTATCATTGATATATAAACTATCAGACTGCGTGGTCGGTAGTAGGGGGTTTCAGTAGGCCTATAAGTCATGCAGCAGCTATAAAATCATAGAAGGAAATTGCTGAATAGACGATATGTCAGAATTTTTTTTATTTTTGGCAGCCCAAATATATTGAAAAAAACACATAGGATGGAGGATTATCTGTTCATCTCTGTCTTTGTAGCGCAATCACCTCTTTTCTCACAGCCGTGTGTGCAGTTTGCATGTACTTTTCAGTTGTGATAAAGATGCAAAATAGTACTTGCAAAACAGTGATCAGTGTTAATAAATCACATTGCGTGTGCTGTGTATGGTACAGTATATTTGCATCTTCTCCTCCCAGTATTGTGGGCATTTTGATGATCAGCATATATTCTGCATATTCATGAAGACAGAGACGCTAAATGCACAGATTTGGTAGATCTGTTTTACGTGTGCTATCAAGTTTAATCATGTTTTAGTACACGCAAACCTTCAGTATATTAGGCCCAAAATGTATAATAATAATTAAGTCAATAATTTCATGAAAGCAAACATTATTATTGGCTCCCATTTACTGAGTTTGTAAACAATAATAAAAACAACCAAAAATGATTTTCTGATTATAAGCAATATTTATCTAATCACTGTTGTATCAACCATTAACAGATAGGATACTTGGTATCATTACTGTCTATATTTGTAACTATCCGGCCACCATTGTTTACATAAAGACAAAGACAAGAACATTTTGTTTCCTAGCGGATACAGATAACTCCCTGCTTCTCAAGAACAATAACGAATGATTCCCGGGTGCGGCCACCGCTGCTGCTCACTGCTCCCTTCACCTCCCAGGGGGTGATCAAGGGTGATGGGTCAAATGCAGAGAATAATTTCGCCACACCTGGTGTGTGTGTGACAATCATGGGTATTTTAACTTTTTAACTGAATAACCAATAACTTATCTATATCCATTATTTTTTAAATGGTGATTTGAGCATAGTTTGTGCACACCTGGAAGTAAGAAAGAGTAAAAAATGGTGGATTTGACAAAGATTCTTCCTAACCATGACATCACGGCTATGGTAGAGCTAACATCAAATCCATAAATCAGTGACACATACGTCCTGATTAGGGTAGGGTTGCTCCCTGAAGTTTATTGTAGATCATAAACATGCATCTCAGCTGGACGTATTCCGACAAGTTGGTACACTTTGACAGCCATATAACCCCGAAATGGCGTGAATGACACAAGAAGACGCTTGGTCAAGACACTTGAAAATGACGCTTGGTTTTCCTTTAAACAACTTCACCATTTACATCTTTGTTGATTGCAGTAAAATAACTTCAATGTTGAATGTGGAAAAGAACAAGATGTCTGCGGACAACTCATCTTCTTCTACATGCTCCCTCTACCTACCAAATAATCCCTTCAGTCAGTTGCTAAGCAGCGAAGCGAGAGCTTGATAGTGTTGACGTCTTGTGTAAGAGACTACTTCATGTAAAAAAAAAATAAAAATCATAAAAATCGTGGGTGGGTGATTCTCGCTGTTAGACGGAGAGAGAGAGGCGATGCTGGCGAAAATAACCCTTTTTGACTCACTGTGACATTCGGAGAATAAATAAACTGTTACTCCATCCAGAGTGGATGCGAGCTGCATTGTATGACAGCATGAATGAACCAAACAGCCACTTTGACATTTAGGGTGTGACTGGGATTGTTTGTGTGTCCTTTCCCAGATACACCAGCTGTAGGGAGTGCATGGAGCCACAAGGAGGCCATACACACTAATGAGTCACATTGTTATTTTTTAAACATTTGTTTAGTAAAATTTTTTGACAAAACAGTTAACAGAAATACAATACAAATGAAATGTTGTCACCCCACCCCTCAAAAAAACTTAGGAAAAAAAAAATAAATCTGTCAGATAAATACAAGCAAATATTGATATAAAGCCACAGACAATGTTTTTCCGAATGGCCTCAACATGGTGCAGTAATACACAAAAGCAAACAAAAGG